>NC_056472.1:18019792-18311657 GCF_008729295.1 Plectropomus leopardus | reverse complement strand
TGGCCTTTGATTCCCACTTTGTATAGTATTATGCTTCTCTACAAGCGACAATATGGCGAAAAATGTCAAATTTTGACCCGTCCCAAAAATGGCTGAAAATGACATATTATATAGCTTGTAGAGTAGGATAATACTATACAAAGTGGAAACAAAGGCCAGAAAAGTTTTTAAAATGTCAAATTTTGACCCGTCCCAAAAATGGCTGAAAACAACATATTATAAAAGCTATTGTCTGTCGTTTTCAGCCATTTTTGGGACATTTTTCACCATACTACTCTATGTGGTTTTTGGCCAATTTTTCAACATGCTAAATTATGGCATTTTTGTCCTTTTTTTCAACATTGTTTGCCATGATGCTAATATACAGGCTATTATCTGTCGTTTTTCTGCCATTTTTGGGACGTCAAAATTTTCAAATTTTTCGCCATACTATACTATGCAGTTTTTGGCCATCTTTTCCACATGCAATATTATGAGGTTTTGGGTAGTTTGCTGCCCTTTTTTCGACATGCTATATAATGGCGCGTCTCTGCGAGCTATCATAAGTGTTTTTTTGTTTTGTTTCGTGGGGTTTTTTTGTTTTCATTGTTTTTGGGGGATTTTTTCCCTTTATTGATAGAACAGCTGTAGAATGACAGGAAATGTGGGGGAGAGAGAGGGGGGAATGGAACCTGGGCCGCAGCATAGGCCTCGTTACATGGGGCATATTTGGGAGCATATTTTTTCAACGACAAAGTATACTGACATTTTTAGAATTTATATAATGTTAAACGTGTAATAGTATCATATGTTGTCCAAAAAGGATAAAAATGCCACAGTTTAGTATGTCATTCAAAAATGGATGTCAAATCATATTTGTTTTTAACTGACTTTCTATGTCTTTCATAGACATTTCCTATTTCCTATAATTTAATCTTTTTTTGAAAGATATCATTTAAAAAATTAAAAACTTCATAGTATAGTATCCTATTCAAAAATAATAAAAACATCACAAAAGCATGACATTCAAAAATTTATAAAATATGGTATTTAGTGTCTTTCAAAAAAATTATAAAAAAATTCATACCAAAGTGTCATTCAAAAAATGAAAAAAAAAACATAGTATCCCTTTCGGAAAATGACAAAAACTCCATTGCATAGTAGGTTATCTAAGATCGCATTAAATGAAATGGTGTATGTTGTGTATAATTGCATTAAAAAAAAATCATAGCATAGTATATTATAAAAATAGCATATCAATGTTATGATAAAGTATTAATAAAGTATAAGCTAAAGTAAAAATAGCGTAAAAACATCACTGTATAATATGTCATTCAATTAAGCACAAAAAAGTGATGGTATAGTTTGCCATCCACAACACCTCAAAAATGTTGCTGTAATATGTCCTGCAAAATATCATGTAAAAAAAAAAAAAAAAAATCACAGAATGGTATGTTGTCCAAATTACCACAAAAATGTATTGTGTAGCGTGTCATCCAAAAAAAAAAAAAAAGGTCCTAGTATAATATGTCTTTCTAAATATCACTGAAAGGTCATGGTATTCTTGGTAACAATAAGACACAGTACAGTATAAACAATAATTGTAAGCTCTACGTCATTTTGTAAAATTTTGCATTTACACAGCATTTAACTTTGTTCAAGTTACATGCTTTGCTTCCAGTTCCAATAATCAAATCTTTAATGTTTTGTTTGTTTCGTATCTTTGACCCAGGTTAGTGTTGCTGCACGTTGTGATTTGACCCATTAAAAAAAAGCTTGTGCAAGCAGTTCAATGACAGCTCTAGACCAGGATAACAAGTTTTACCTTCTTAAGAATGTAAACTTACTAAAAACACTGACTGTGCCTTCACAGTGGCGAAGCATTAATAAACTTCTACCCTTCGGCTCCTTAAGAGCTTAAATCCCCACTAGTACTAAGGATTCCTATTGTGTTTAAATAACAGTAATTACAGCTGCCACTGTTCTGGATGAGTGATGGTCAAGTCAAAGAAAACGGATAACATGACTCTGCAGTGATTAACACTTTTATCAAAAAATGTACAGTTAACCCAATGAGCAAAAAAGCAAGCAGCACCACCATAACAAATACCCCCATAAACAGTTCAGCATTGCTCTTCCTATAAGGAGAGGATTGCCTGATAAATACACATAGCAGTAAGATAACCTCCACCTGCAATTACACCGAAACAGAAATCTCAACCGTTGATTATTTTGAAATAGTATCATATAATCAGTGTGTCCTGGTGCAGGTCGAATGAAGTACATTTCAAAGATGAGCGACACAAAGGTTAATTCCATGTCATTTCGCGTAGAGTATCGCACTTCTGAACAGAAAATGCGGGCCATAACTCTATTGCCACTTCAGTGGCACCTTCAACCATTCCTACTTAACAGTGTAAGGCAGAAAATGAGCCAAAGAGACTGAAGCAGAGCGAGAATGTGCTTTAACAGGATAAAATGATTTACAGGTATGAGATTCCCATTAGAGTGTGCTAATTGTTTCCACACCATTAGTGACAGTTATCTAATGAAGGATATTTAACCAGGCGCTGTAGTATATCACACAGCTCCTCTCGGTTTAGATGGGAGAGGCAGTGGACCCCAGAGTTTGTGCCCTTTCCACCTGCACCACCTCACTCGCATGCAGATCATTGGGCCAATTCTACAGGACATCCCAACAAAAGCAAACATTTGTTGTCTTTTTTTTTTTCATTAACACTTTCAGCAGATTTACAAAAGGCTACACAACTTGTAAAAACACAAGCATACATTTGCAACTAGAAAAAAAAGGCACAGATTAATCAATTTAAGGCCAATTGGGTCCAAATAGGCAGAGTAAAAGCAATACATTTAAAACAATGTAAAATACAGTAGATCATCTAAGCGAGCCTGATCGCTTTGCAGCAGGAACAGAAGAATGATTCAGCTATAAAAAAGGATTTTTTTTACGTGCTGTGGGGATTTTTACATCAACCGTCTTAACACATGTAAGATCTCAAAGAAATGCAAAAAAATGACTAAAGTATAAACTATGCAGGACTTTCCTAAAAAATGTTAAGACTCATATATAAGTCATCCATCTCAATCAACATCTATGACTCAACAGAAATGTGTGTCTAGGTGAGGTCAGAGCTTGATAAAAAAGGCAGAGACCAGGTGCCAGACCATAAACAGCCGGCACCAAAGAGATACGGCACAGAAAAAAAACCCCTCAAAAATAGCGAGGAAAAAAATAACGAGTTTTTACAAACAATCTACAGTCCTGTATAGCATACCTTAAGGTTAGAACATTTTCCTGTTTTTTTGGTCCAATTTTGTTTAACATCAGCAAGTCTAAACGTAACGGCTCAGCTCTTTAGAGCCTGCAGCAAAAAAGTTTTGGAACAAAAACAAAGCAAGCATTCGGCCGGAGAGAAGCGGCTGTGAGCGCCTCCTCCAAATGTCAATCTCAAAAACAGAGTCGATGCTCAAAAACAATGTGAAATTTCAGAAACGGGAACAACATTGAGAACTGTTATAATGCTTTAAACACCATGAAGAATAATTGAACTGTGCGTACGTAAAAATGGCCGCAGAACGTCAGGTCCAGGATCAGCACCATAACGCTTCAGTTGCTGCTCTCTTCCAGCTCCTTTTTCAAGCTGTAATAAAGATAACCTCAGTGTTAAAAACAGACATTTCCGTCTAAAAATATAGAGAACAAAACACTTTTACAAATGTCCCAGTCACCTTTTAAGGTAGGCGTGCACATTATCATATCCATGATATTTAGCCAGGTACACCAACACTCCGGTAGCACAGCGACCTTCTCGGGCCCGACAAAAGCTGCAGTTACAAATCCCTCTGCATGGCGGGCAATGCCACTCCTTACAGGAACAATCATTAAAAAGTCAAACACACACATACACACACACACACAATAGATTTTAAATACAACCCTGTATGTTTATGTACTCACTGGATTCAGCAGAGCATCTCGGACCTCCTCTCCATAGCGGTTACGGAGACAGGGGCCACAGAACTGGCCCCTGACACCAACACACTCTGGATTACGGCAGTTGGTTTTGGTGTCAACTGTTTTCTGGCGGCACTGGTGGCATGTGGATCCCTGGGAAAAAAAAGAAAAGAAAAAAAGGTTATCTTTAGGCAAAGAGCTTAACAAGCAAATGCTGAAATCTTCACAGTGAGTGTGGGACCTACAGTGGAGCTGTTGTAGACTTTCTCCCGCACGTTGAAGCAGATGCGCTCAAGCTCTGCCTCTGTGATCTCATCCACGGGCCGCACTACATGAGGGATGGCCTTGGTACCATTGAAGGAACGACGACGGGGCTGCACGGGAGGTAAATGCAGTTAATGCCGGTTCTGTATATGAGGAGAAGACGACGCAGAGTAATAAGTGACAAAACACGCAGACTGTTTCAGATGTGACTTACCGGCTCATCGTCTTCCTCATAGTAGCGGCTTTTGCGAACCAGGCAGAACTTGTCCTCAGGCTCTTCCTCTGGAGTCGGGCTGGGGGGTCCGTCCACCAGTGTGCGGGACCGCGTGTGGGGTCGAGACACACGCTCCGGGTTTCTCCTAAGAGTTCTTGGAGTTCCTGCGGATCGCCGAGGTGCCTGTCGAGGCTGAGGAAATTGTAGTAGTATTAATATAGAACGGTGATTGAGAGAGCTGCAAAGATTAGTTAAGTGAAAAAACAAAATTACCAACTATTTTGATAATCCACCAATGGTTTCAGTCATTTTTTAAAGAGAAAAATGTCAAATATTTGCTAGTTTTAGCCCCTTTAAAGTGAGAATGTGCTTCTTTTTTTTGTCATTTGTGATAGTAAATTACTTCAATGTTATAAATGTATGTATGTAAACTTTGTCATTTGATGTGTCATGGTAGCTCTGGGGAATTATGATTAGAATTTCACACACATTTTGGATATTTAGTGGACTGAAAAAGGTTATGATTAATCGTGAAAATGATTTAATTACCGTAGTGGATGCGGACATTGCCATCCGTCTTGGGAAGAGTCCGGGTACTTTGTTCAGCTCCGCCATGAGTTTTGCAAGCTTATATAAATTCAAAAAATGAATTAAAAAAATTATGATCAGATGAGAGGCACAATAAAAATGGACACTGTTCTTGTTAAAATTTAGTTCATAAATGCTGGAAGTAATTAATGTGAAATAAACAGAAAATTGTACCATTTCTTTGTTCTCTTTAATATTCAGGGCTCTCTTGCTCATGAAGTTCTCCTCTTCCTCAGAGTCGGAGTCCTCCACTTTAGGCTGGGGGAGTGGTTCGGACGCAGGCCTCTTCTTGCCCGTCTTCTTGGCGGGGAATGTCATGGCAACCTTCAGGACAGCGGACCTGCGACCACGTTTAGGAGACTCTACTTTCTGAAAAAAGAAATCAGAATGAATGATTAGAGGGATTTTTTGTGACGTTCTGATATATGTTGCATTAGTATTTCTCCTAAAATCTTACCATGGCTTTCATCTGACTGTTGATCACACTCTCCTCGAACCCGCTGCACGTGTCCTCCTCTGATGAAGCCTGAAACACTGTCAGTTTCCTGGGTGTCCTCCTAGTCTGTCTTAAGCCGCTCCTCTAAAACACAGATACAATATTTAGTTGCAGACGTTGTTGCAAAAACACCAAAACTGGCTAGCTATAGGATGGCTTTTAGAGATTTTATCTTTACCGTATTTGCAAACCCTCCGTCAGAGCCAAAGCTATCACAGCTGTCATCCGAGGATGAAGAGGAGGTCTCCATGGGAACCAGAGGGACACTGCGAAAGCTCCTCAAGTTCATCCTGGTGCATGGAGGCTGGGCTGCCAGTTTCTGTAAAACATAACAGTTAAGTTTAGAAATCATGAGCTTCCTTATAACCAGGAGGGTTTCTGTGTCTATAAACTTAATTGTTAGCCTGCCAATCGAGGACACCAGCGCACAAAATTGATACCATTGACCTCTGAGCTGCACGAATACCTGAGTGTTAAAAACAGATTGTGATATAAATATATGCACATAGTTAACATTTGGATTTCTGCAAATGAACGTACTTGCTAATGTTCAAAGGGTTTGTGGTAGGTAGGCAGGGCTACAATTAATGACTATGGCCGGGGGAATTCATCAACATAATCCATCACAGAAATACATCGATTTGCAAAACATGCACCAGCATGTCACAACAAAGTACGCTGTGTTAAAGTATGGATTTCTAAGAGATTATTTAGTAATTATATTATTATACTGTATACAAAATAGCAGAAAATATTAATAAAAATGCCTAAACCACAAACAAACATGTTCAAAACCCAAATATTTCAGTTTAACACTTAGATCAAACCAGGAAATATTAATTAGAAGAAAAAGCTAAAATCTGATATTTTTTATTTTAAAAAGAAAATTGAATTTTGATTTTCTATCAGTGGACTTATCGACTAATTGACTAAGACTAAAGTTTAAGGTCTTATGGTTATGAGACACACCCCTGATGGCAAACCAAGCAAACTGACATTAAATGGCTCCTGCATATTATCAATACAACGGATATGGATTTCAGTCATGGTATATTAACAAGTTAAGATTAAAGCCCTTTTTGTAAATTAACTTCAGTTACTAAATGAGATGTAAAAAAAAAATATTTTCACTAACGAATTGAAGTTTACCTTGACTGGTTTTGTGTCTTAAAACTATCAATTTGATCCGAGACAATCATTTTTAACTTCCTGGATAAACTTCAGTTAACCGTCAACTTTAACCATTAGAGGAAAAAGTGGGATTTCACTGGTAACCTAAAAGTTACAAAATGGTCCTAACAGGATCGAGAACATAAATGTTGCTGCTAATGGAGGAAGTTAAGAAAAGTGTTGGCTGTTTTTCTTACCTTGGAGCGGGTGGCTGGCATTTTTCTTTTAATAATCGTTGCACAAACACGGAGACGAGTAAACACGCCGTGCAGCAGCTCTGCAGTGAACAATGCAGAGCGCGCCGCTGTAGCTTGTTCACTTTCTGTTCATTTCCCGCGCCACCGGAAAGTCCTGGAAGGTGTATAAAACGCAGTGAAGTATTTTAATAACATAAAAAAACTTTCTTTGCAAAATAAGATGCTAATTTTTCAACATAAATTCGCTGTTAATATTTAAAATTGTATTTGGTGTTTGTCTTAATAAATAAGCGTCACGAACGTATAAATTGATGAGGCTTTTGGGAAACGAGAGCAGTGTATCTTCCATGTATTGTGCCTTGGCGCGAGTTTTTTTATTTGTGAATTTGCATGCAAGGCGGGTAAAATGTTGAGCAACTCTGCAACTATTAATTAGGTCAAGCTTTTTAAAAAGCCATGTAGTTTTGAGACTCAAGTGCAGCAGTGATTTTCCCATTATAGCATTAATGAAATATGACACAATGATTTAATAAAATGTGAGTATTTTAGCCACACTTTATGTGGGTCATAGTGGATGAATGGATTAAAAGAGGGGCATTTAATGGCTAAAGAAACAGGAATATATGAGAATTTAATTTAATAAAGTGGAATAAATGGGAATAATAAGAAAAGATGGCACTTAACACTGAAAATAAAAATTAGATAAGACAAAAACAGGATGATGCCAACAGGAAGTGGATATGAAGTATGAACATAAAAACAAGGGTGGGGCACATGAGACTAAAAGGTTTGCACTAGTAAAATGTACTCATGCTATATCTTATTTGCCCTACTATATTACAATGTTAATGTTATGCTGTTATGCTGTACATCATCATCATTATATTAATATATAGACAAACACTGAGTAATATTACTTTATAACATTATTGGTCTGGTGTATGCTGTTTCTATCATAAACTAGGCCTATCTATACCTTGCTAACATTGGTGCTTCTAATCACATCCAGCCACTGTCATGTTTGCCTTGTCATTTTTTGTCTGTATTACTCACATTACATACTTAACATATATATTTTTAAAATTCTTAATATTTTTACATATTAGTGTTAAACATTTTATAATAATGCATTTTCTTCATACCACTTATTTCTGCTTTCTTATGATTTCTTATGCTTTGCATCATAGCGAAAGTAACATCAATGTTTAAATCAACAACAATCAAGTATTTCTGACGCTTGTTCTTATTGCTCTTCTACACTCTCCCTTATAATTTCTGTTATTATTTAGATATTCATAATCTTTCTTATTTTTTAAATATTTTTAACTTTCTCTATACTTATGTTCTTTTGCTGCTGCAACAACCAAATTTTCCTGCTGTGGATTAATAAAGGCATATCTCATCTTATCTTGTATGACCATTCTTGTCATTATCATCATCATAATCATCATCATTCTATATCTCTGTGCCAAACGTACTCCAAAGAAAGACAGACATTAATGAGGCAACTCAGAAAGTATAGATTTGGAGAAATGTTAATATTTTCTTAGTTATGGATATTAAAAAGGTTTACTTGATTTCTTCAGAGAAAGCAAGCTGATAAATAAATTGCAATCTGCTATTTAATGGAAGAAAGAAAGTAAATAATGGGGACTGAATTGTCCAATTTTATAATAATAATAAATCATTTATATCAATCTGACAGGAGCCAGTTTCTAAAAAATAAAACCTTATGTTCGTACATATATACATCATCAATATCAGTGTAATTCTTTTACCACAAGCAGTTCATTTTTGTATGCAGACATAATTCTAATGTAAAACCTTTCCAGCTCATGACATGTCAAGAGGCTGTCAGTTCATGTGTGTCCCACATTAAGATCTTCCACCAGCTCCAGCTCCACGCCCTCCCCTGCCCCCTCTCCTCGGTCGACCTCTGACTTGTTTATTGTCCTGACGTGGTAATCTTTTCTGTCGCTCCACTTTGATCCACCCTCCTTCACTGGCTTTGGCCCCATCTTTTTCCTCGCTGGGGCTTTCTGTCACAGACAATATACCTGGTATCATGGAGGGGCGGTTCTGTGGTGTGACACTGTAACTGTTGGACCGTGGCCTCCCTGGCTGTCGTGAGGTTTTGCTGGTTTTATTATGAATATAGTTACCTCTAGTATTGGTCCATGCGTGCCCCCTACCCTGCCCCTCTCCCACAGTTAATGTGTTACCAAAATAGCGGTTTCTGCGATGATCTTGCACCACTCCGGCACTGAGTGGGCGCTCCCGTTCCCTCTCTGAGGTGCTCTCTGACGTGGTGCTGGAGGGGCTGCTGCCCTTTGACCCAAGATGAAGCGAGGAGAGTTTGGCCGACAGGCTGGTAGTTGGCGAAGAGCTCCGTGAGTCATTCCAAGGCGATACACGAACGCGGTTTGGAGAGCGGCGCACAGCTGCAGCATAAGAAAACCCCTGGCTCTCATGTGCAGACAGGAACTGAGGCAGAGTGCAGGCGTCAGAGCTAGTGAAGGCAGTCAGAGGAGCAGTCGTCTTCAGGGATTTCTGGGTCATCAGCTGCCTCTGCCTTACGTTGTGCATCCATGTGGGATCAATGCCTAAACAGGAAGATATGCATTGATAAAAATAGAAGCAAAGTCCGTGTTTAACACTGTTAAATATATTTAAATTTAGGTAATTTAACAGCAACTATGTTTATTTGTCGAACATTTAAAACTGTTACTTTGGCACTCTAAATACACACTATAAATAAAACAATTACCAGAGTTAGACTTGTCCATGGGGCTGTAGTCAATGTTAGCCGGTGTTGTTTCGATGACCAGCTCCACTGTTTTGATCTCATCTTGTCCCCCACTGTGACTCCACGTCACTGGGCTGCTGTATCTGGTAGACTTTGGTGACTTGACATCATTCTTAGAGGTCAAGAGAAAAGGAAAATAGGCTATTTCAGCAAACATAAAGACTTTAGAGAGAATTCCACAACATTGGAATTCACCTAAACCACCGAGCACCTGACTATAGATAACAACTTATGCTAACAATTAAAAAGATTGAATACACAATTAGTGAATCCAAGGACCTCTTTTACTCGACCTGGAACCATGTTATGTCTTATCTCAACAAGCGAAATCCCCTCCTAACAACTCAAGGTGAAATATTGTGTGACGACGTGCAACAACATACAGCCCATTATAAACTGATCAGTTAACACCCTCTGATACACCATCCATTGACTTTCTTTTTCTTTTATTTTAGTGTTTAATTAGTTGTGTTTTAATTATTCTAATTACCTTGTTTTATAATCATTTTTCAAAAACTGAAAACAAGGTCAAGGTAAGACAAAAGAAAACAGTATGTTTTTTGTTTTTTCATAGAACAAATATACAATAAGGAGACTATTAGGTGTCAAAAATATGTACACTTGTTGCACAGGGTTCTGTAAGCGCATTTGATGATTTTTTAAATTGAAAATTTAAATATTTCAAATGGCTAAGATTTATATTTGCTTTGTTTTGTAAGAAAAAAAATGACTCACCTCATAGTTGACCGTGTAGTCCACTTTCTGGTTCTGCTGTGTTCCAACGATCCATTTGTCCATCACAAAAGGAGGCTGCATTGCAATGGCATTAATTCATAAAAAGGTGACTATGGCAACCATCCTGTTATGTCAGAAACATAGACAACATTCAGCTTAGAACATGAGTGCTTGTGTGTGTTTCTGACGACACCTTAGTCATCCGCAGGATTTCAACATCCTGCCGGTTGGCATTAAAGATGACATCTTTGATGTAGGTTACTGCGACATCATCTCCATCAAGTTCCATGTACATTTTCCATTTGCAGTCCTTCAAAGAAAAAGAAAAGATAATGGTGAGATAATGTAGGTCTGGTCTGATGCACTCAGAAACAAACACCTGGTTGTATGGAAAAGTTTATAATTGCAGTATTCTGTGTGGAGAACTTGGTGACTCTTGTATATAAACCAACAGCACAACCTAGAGGTGTTTTGACTGTAGTGGCAAGTTATTGGCCACAAAGCCTCACATCGTGGGGGTAGGACAGAGGACAGAAACGATAACATAAAAATATATTATATATAATAAATTGCAAATGGAGAGAAATTATATCAAATGCAACTTATTTAGAGACCAAATCTAAATGGAATCAGGACCATACTAACGCCACAACATTTTGGTAAAAATTGTCACATTTTGTAAAATTACTGTAACACAAACGACAACAAATGCTTTAATGTAAACATTGTAAATTCCTTGTCAAACATCTGATGTTAGCATCCCCGGTGGGATCCAAGATTAGTTTCTCGGAGAAGGAATCTGGTGGATTTTAAGTGATAAGTGCGAGGAAGGTTTTTCCTCATGAGTTGCTGCATGCGGCACACATCAAATCCTCACTAGGAGGCACAAATCTCAATTCCCCAGCCCTCTTCTCCTGCATACTGAATGCTGACGAAGCAGTAATGATTCTGCCAATCCCCAAAAGCCGGCCACGAAGCCACAGGTCACCGCTTAACCACACAGGGTTCATGGCACAGGCCAATCCATTGTGTAGTGATCACAGAGAAAGACATCAGAGGAGTGGCACTAACACACTCGTCTGAGGAGCCTTCGCCCTCTCCTGCATCGTCCC
This sequence comes from Plectropomus leopardus, assembly GCF_008729295.1. Taxonomy (NCBI): domain Eukaryota; kingdom Metazoa; phylum Chordata; class Actinopteri; order Perciformes; family Serranidae; genus Plectropomus; species Plectropomus leopardus. Next base: position 18,300,120 of record NC_056472.1, on the reverse strand, counting down.
CAGGGGCTGGAAACAGCTCAAAGGGGAAGCTTCAGCAAGCCTCTGGCTCAGAAACACACCAGTGGCCCCGCGCTGGCCTGGTGTCGGCACTGGACGGTCGCACTGGGGCTCCCAGGTCCATGCTAGTCTAATCACTCCAGCAGAAACAATGTCTGGTAATGATGCCTAGGACCCAAGTGCATCTAATGACAACTCATACATAATTCAGCACCTTTCACTTGGCTGCACGGTGATATCCTCATTAGTAGGGGACCCTCAGTGGCTGTCAGATGGTGGCCGCACAATCGCAGGCCCTCATTTTGTCTTTGAGAAGTGCAGCTGCTTCCATGACATCGCCAGCAAAGAGGGGCGAAGAAAAAAAATGCAGTGCGGGTTTGTTTTATTTAGTGCAAAAAACCTTCCAGTTTGTAAAAACAAGGCTGACACGGAACCTGACACCAGGCAGGGGAAAATAATTAGCTCTCATTTTCTCAGCCTCCTGTTTCCTTCTCCCTGCTGTGTTTTCTACCCACTAAACCACCACATGTCAGAAGAAATGGGAGGCAATTAGCAGGCTCGTTTCAGCCCTGCCGAACACACTGAAAGAGGACTATTTATGATGGGACAATGAACAGCTGAAAGATTAAATAACGTTTGCCTTTTAAAAAGAAAATGACTTCTGGCTAAATGGGCTATTTTTGATTAAATTCAAACAGCAAGTGAAGAGCCACCCTTTCTCCACAGTTTGAGACCTTAACAAAGGGCTGCGAGCAAGTCGAGGTGGATGTGGTACATGGCTGAGAATGAAATGTTTATTTGTCTGGTTTTATGCGTGTCTAGTGATGACTTCAATGGTCAGTGTAAAAGCCGTCATTGTGGATCCTCAGAACAAACACCTTCAGTACAACGAGGCTGATTCAGTCATGGCTAAAACATGATTCTGTACATCTATTTGCAAAAAAATAATTATTAGATGTCATCAATTAAAGGTCCAGGTTATAGAACTTAGGGACATCTTTCGGCAGAAATGGAACATAATTAATAACTATGTTTTCACTAGTTTATGATCATCTGAAAATAAAAATCGCTGTGTTTTCATCAAAGTTTATATCAACATATGGAGCAGGTTCTCGTCCACAGTCGGCAGTGTTGTTTCTACAGTAGCCCAAAACAGGCAAATCAAACACTAGCTAGTTAGAGCCATTTGCGCTGTTGCGTCAGCCACCATAGTTCTCCTACACATTTGGCACACCGGAGAAGTTTCAGTTCTGCATCCTCACCGTTTAAGTATGGCTTCTAAGTAGGCTTAGTGTACCTGGGACAAACACTGAATGAAATAGGAGAGATTAACTAGTTGTACTGCATCCAGTGTTCTTAATGTCTGATGCGATTTGTAGCATTTGTAGTATGGTTTTGTTGTGTGGTTAAATTTTTAAAATTTTAAATCTTGTTTTAAAATTAAATAAATAATGATTTTCGTGTTGTTGGTTTAAAAATACTTAAATGGCTAAATTTTGAAAAATGCTATTTACACGATATTTAAATTAAATGTGGGAGACAACAAATAGTGTATCTGCTGATAGTAATATTTCAGTATTTCAAGAGGAAATGCTTTTATTTTGACATGCAAGAAAGTGACCTTTTGAGCATTGTTGTCACGAGCTTTAACACTGATATAAGCAGCAACTGAGATTAAGAAGTCCATTTGTTTACCTTTTTTATTTTTAAACTGTAGCACATTTGACAGTGTATTGTTTCATTTGAATGACACCTGTTTTTGTCACTATTGGAAGCTACCGCTACACTACATGCGAAACCATTTTTGTCCTGGGACATAATACAAATTTCAGGGTTGGTTTTTTTTTCGGACAATAAAATGAAATCTTTACCTTTTGATGCCACTTAATCCTACAAGCTGGACCTTTAACAATCAAAATGCATACAGCATTTGTTAGATTATCCTCAATTTTTGGTAGTTACCTTTCACAGAATGAACGATGAACTATATCTGACGCTTACAGCCATAGAATATGCTGCTCTTGATGCAATCAGCGTGTGTGTGTGTGCTTGTCTACAGTCTACAGTATGAGATTTTCATGGTATGCCAACCTTGTCAGAAAATATTGTGGTTTCATGGTATCAGGGTATTTCATAAATATTATTATTGTTATCATTATTATCAGTTAAATTGGTTATGTGTAAAACGTCTCCCCTTGAAAATAATTAAAATAAAGGTGAGATTCAGTCTAGTTGCACTTTAAAAAAAAAAAAAAAAAGATAACCCTCAATTTTCACACTATGGTATAGCTTGAAAACGGACTACTACTGCAACCTCACGTGTCATTACAAACTTACAGACTTCCCAGTTCCTGGTTTCCAGTGGTACCCAAACACCAGCTCCAGATTTATGATTTTATTCCTCTCCACTTCTTTTTCCACCTCATCCTGGGAAGAAAAGGAAGTAAAGGCACCAAATATTCACTGAAAACGAAAAAACAGAAACAACTCTTCCTGAAGATAAAGAATAAACTTTCATACCTTCAGCAGAGGTGGGAAGTGGACTAACCCGAGGTAATCGTTCGTTAGCTTTTCAATTTCAAACTGCCAAAGAGAAAAAAGTGAGATTCACTGTAATTTCAAATATCAATGAGCACAAATCTCATGCTGTAAATTAAATATGAAATAAAAGAAATTAGACAGATGTGTTGAAAGATTAAGTGTGCCATGCCTTGAGGTGCATAGCGTGACCTTTGGACTTCACCCCCATGTCCCGCATGTCATTTTCTGTCAGCAACAGCAACCTCTTTCCAGTGATATGATTTTCTTTAAATAGGTCTGCATACAGTTGCATGCCACACGTGCCCTCCCCTGAGATAAAAAAAAAGGATACACCCAATTTTTAAACAACAGATCACACATAAAGAGGCTGAAGAAGCCAAAGTTGGAGTAAAGATAAAGTAATTGGACAAACCTGCGCCAAACATTTGCTGCATCCAGAAATACTACAGGAATGAAATGGTAATATATTTGTTTTAATGACATGAAAATCAAATTTAATAAATTAGTTATGAGGCAAATACAAGGTACTGACCACATGCTCCTCTGTCCATGTGTAGATGTCAAGGGTGGGCAGCAACTGCATGAAACACAAAACAAACAGAAGTAACAGCAGCAGAAATTTGGTGGATACAGACAGTGTGAAAGGTGTGTGTTCAGATTTTAAAGTAAATATCACAAGACTTAAGTAAATGTTATTAAAATGGAAAATAGCCATGTTTTTCGTGTCTGCAAAGCCATTACTTTTCCGGTTATTGTGCTGTGCCATTAAGACAACTTCTCTCTAATGGTCTATATCAAACCAAAATGTCCATCTGACTGATCTAACGTGATCTGTTTGAATGATAAATCATTTATTGCTCATTAAATGAAATCAGGCAGAAACGTGCCAGCCAAAATAAAGATTTCATCATTGTGATCATGAGACTGGTGTGTAATGACAGAAATAATGCAATGGAAAATTGGAGGAAAGATGACTAAATGAATGAGTAATCCCCCATTCACTGTCTTCTTCCCACGACATCTGATAACAGCTCAGATTATGAGCTGAATGCCGCTCTCAATAGACAGTCGCTGCCATACATTTCAGTGCAGCCCGCCGCCTCATAAAGCCACTCAGCCCTGCAGCGTTTTCCGCCTCCTCCAGTGCCGCGGTTCGGAAGTAAACAGATTCAGAAACACTCTGCCGCTGCCAAAAGTCTCATTGGAGTAACTTAACATCACTTTTCAAGCAGCATATTGTATTTCACAAAAATGTGTTGCGGAGCTTCGTTCTCAAAGCACTATCTCAAATTCAAAACGGGAGTTTTTGTGTTTATTTGTGTGGGATCTGCAGGAGGAATAAAGACTTGGGTTTAGTTCACACAATTCTGCCCCCATGTGGACTGAGTAGATGATGGGTAATCAGACCATGAATACCGGGAGTTAAAAAGTTAATATCGCAAGAAACAGCTCAACCAAGATACCTAGTGAAGCAATATATTTTACAATCTTATTAAAATGATACAAGTCACGCTCTGTTCTGTCTTCAGTCATAAAAGGTTTGGTAATAATAGCAGTAATACAACATCATTATCACGAAACAGAGTTAACAGAAACGGATTTATTGACACAACAGTGAAGGAAAACAAGTCACATCAAGAAGCTGCTGGTCGTATGATCTCGGGGAAAGCTCCAGGAGATGCGTGTGTAGGCTGAATGTTTCTGAAGTGTCTGGATTTCACACAGGGAAATGTAAATATTGCTAGTGTGTTAATTGTTATGTCTGCTCTAAGTGTGTGTGTGTGTGTGAGGCTTGATGGCGCAGCGGTACAAGCAATGTTTGAATGGGAATATTAGCTCATGGCAGGACTCTAACAAGCAACAACACAGGAACACAGAGGATTACATCCTCAGGAGACTGACTGATGATAACAAGCCAAGGGGACAATTTAATGGGCTATGCTCAAGGAAGCATGTCCTTCCCCCAGATGAAGCCTAATACCTAACTGAACACTAATGCTAATACAGTTCTCTCTACTGTTAAGTGCAGGAATGGAGGATAATATTCAGTTGGACCATATGATGTGTTACTGTATGTAAAATGTGTCTGCAGAAGGAAATAATTCTATATTTGGTAACAATCTTTGGCTTGTGAATGCGGCCTTTTCCTGCAGAAACGTGTTATTATTAAAGGAGTAATGTGTTGCATTTAGTGGCATCTAGAAGTGAGCACTGCAGTTTGCAACCAGCTGAAACTTCTCTCCTGTGCCAAGCCGGAACTCCCTGTTAAGATTCCTTCAATGTTTATTGTTCAGAGGGTTTTTTAACAAGAGCCGAATTATCTGCAGAGGTCTCCTCCTCTCCAAAACAAACAAACCTGGTGATTTAAACCTGTAAAACCACTGAACAAAACAGCTTCATGTTAAAAATCAGTGTTTCTCAGACACTGTTTGGCACGTCAGGGAATGGCAGCTGCATGCTTTTGTGTGCTCAACTTTTATTTCTGATAACTAAGACTTTCAGGATGTTTTTAGCGGGAATCGAAATCCACAGAGGTCTCTTTATCCCCTAAACAAACGGACGCTGTGATTAAAACCAGTTCAAACACTGAATAAATCAGTTTTAAATTTAAAATCTGGGTTTTTCACAACCTGCTTGTCTCAGAGGGACAGATGCAAAAACAAGAAAATGTTTGGTGGCCACCTGGCACCCTATCAGGGGCCATATTTGGCCCATAGGTAGTGAGTTGCGTATCACTGCCCTAAATTATACACACTGGACCTTTAAATGAAAAACATATTTGCTAAAATCTACTACTTCTGATTGAGGCTGTTTAGTGCCGAGACCTTGTTATTATTACAAATACTTATTCATTTTAAAAATCTTTTTAGGCCTATAAAAGAAGCCTGTCTTGAAAAGTAAAATGTGAAATGAGAGAATGAAGCTGACAGCCACACAGAAAAGTCCCTCTCCTGCTGTTTTGAACCTGGGTCAGTCAGAGGAAAAAACATGTACTTTCTCTTCCTGGTAAGAGACTGCGTCTCAACAACTGCACTCCACCACATCCAGAACAAATTGGCCAATCTTAATGTCAGCAAAATGTCACTTCATCATAAAAGCCTGGCCTTCTCTAAGCAACTGGCTCACGTGGCTCTTTCTTCACAGCATGGCACTATACATCCAGTACATTAGGCATACGGTAAATGACATCCATAATATCCATAGGTGGTGGGCTACAAAAACATATTCTGTAATATTGTTCCATGCTACATTGAGCTATCTCTGAATACAACTTGAACAAATAGTGATTCTGATGTTACTCATGATTATTGTTCAAAATAATCATGACTTAACAAGCAATTCATTACAAAGTAGTGCTTCCACAACACCAATAATGTATTAAGTGACATTATAGTATATGACAGATGCAGCTGGGGCAACACAGAGCGTCGGAGAGCTTCATTCACTGTCGTCAGACCAAGTGAAGCGTCCCATCCCCAGAGTCATGTTGATTTTGTGTCCTTCTCTGACACTGCTCGACACGGAGGAGTTCTGCCTGGCCTGCATGTTGACCTGCATGCCCGAGTGCAGGACAGGCCGGCCAAAGTCCAAGGAAAGCACGTCCTCAAAGCCTTTCATCATCGACTGTAGATTCACCTCCTCGTTACCGGAGGTTGTGATCTGACACGACATCTGTGAACTGTTTGATTCTTCCATCTTAGACTGATAGAATGACTTAGCGCTTATCTTTTTTGCCACAGGTAAGAAGAGCTGAGAGGCAGAGACAGGTGGAGAGAGGAGGGATACAGGGGTAAAAGATAAGAGGAGAGGATAGATCAGAAAAGGAAGTAAGTAATCAGTTGCAAACCACAAAATAAGTGTAAATAAGAATAGTGGACTATTTTAACCCCAACCCAAGAAGAAAATTACAGTGGAAAATCTGACGAGTTGATCTTACTTAAAATTCTCATACTGAAGTTGTTAACACTTAGAAAGACTTATTTAATTAAATTTGTCATTTTTAAGTTGCAACAAATTCACAAAATTCAATAAATATAACTAAATTTTAAGTCAACTTAACAATTATATATAATGTTCACATAAATTAGGACTAATAGTTATATTTACTTTTCAAGGCAATTCGTTTCCTAGATTTTTTTTAACTTAAATGGACTTGTCAGATTTTACAGTGTAGCCGGTGAAGTTAAAATAACAGAACTACAGAATAAAGAGGAGAAAAGGAAAAGAAACACCAGAAATGATTTCAGTGTACTTGATTCAAAGGTGTTCACGTTATCTATACTGTAAGCCATGATGGCATTCGATCACGGGTTTTAAGAAAACAAACACGTTTTGTTGACAGAAACACAAAGTGCAAACAAGGAGAACCAGATTTTTTATCTGTTGTGTCTGTTGCATGCAAATAACACAATGCATGAAAACAAAAGTAAACAGCAAAGCTGTGAACTGCAGCTCTGCAACACTCACAATTCAATATGAATTCCAGTGAGAAATGCAGAATTCACTCTGTGCATCATGATTGTTGGGCAACTGTGCACTACACTGCACATAAATGTATTGCCTATAATGTTCTCATAATGTGCTTTTCCCCTTCTCATTTCACAGTTTTTATTTTCATTTCACTGCTTGTCCATTTCCACATCACCTCACAGGATGATCAGGGGAATTCTGTCACTCTCCCAGTGGGACTAAGGAAACACACATGTAACCAGCAGTGTAAAAGTGAGGTGCTGCTGCTATGACCACTTTACAGTTTGTGGCAGCTGTCCTGAGGGTGAAGGTGGACCAAGGTGGAGAGGGGATAATGAGGAACTCACCGGGCTGTTGGACTGTTCAATGAGTTTGCGCTCCCACATCTTTAAACGGCGCTCACGCTCTTTCAGCTCCTGCTCTTTGGTACTCAGATCTCTCTCCAGCTTCTTAAGTCTCTCAAGTGTTGCTTCAATTTCACACCTGCAATACAAAGCAAAAGAGCAATGTCAACATTTCACATTTGTGTTCCATATGTAAAAGACTTATATTATTCAATATTTTTCACTAGAACACTAAAACCAACAATATGTTTTTCAATATTTTCTTGACTTTGGCACTCAGCCCCAAGCCTATTTCTTCCTTATGAAGATGTACATTTTTTTGAGACGCAAATATATATATTTTTTAAAAATCAAACTTGTGTCCTGAAACAAGTGGGCACTGTTGCTTGTGGCCAAAATGTCTCAAAGAGGACTACATTGTGCATTTGTTGGGAACTATTTTCAGTCACGTATTGACACACATTTGGTGCCCTTGACTATCCTTACAGCAGGACAGTGTGTGTTGGTTAAACTACAGCGCTCGCGTTTAATAAAATGACAAAGCATGTCATCCAGTCACCTTTTTGACACTGAGTAAACTGACAACCCATGACTAAGTTTCATGTTATATTCAATGCATAACAATACAGAACAACAGCACAGATTAACCGATGAACTGTATAATTAGCCTAAACAGTGAATGCAATAACTGTAGGAAGTTTGTGTATAACTGGCACTTTGGATGAATTTTAAGCACATTTTTCTGTGTATATTTCATGAGAGATGACCTTCTATGATATTTTTTGGGAACCTTTTGTACAATATTACATACATTTTATTATTTATAATAATCACACATACTTTATATACTTAGACAAAGTAACTTTTTCATTCCCTCTAAGAATATTTTCAATCATGTACTTTTGTAATGCGGGAGGAGGCTGTTAGGTGAAAGCTCTGTGAATATACAGTAGCCTGTGTTCAGGTCTTCATCGTGCCCTTATCCTGTGAGTTTTGTTTTTAAGTAATAATAAAGAAGGCCTTGTGGTTTCCTTGAAGCTTTTGCAACCCCTACTAGGGGTCAGAACAACCAGGTTGAAAACCAGTACATTTAAGAGTCAGGTTGGGAGATGGATGGGTTGCGAAAACTGGACTTTTCCCTGAGACTTTCCACCGGAGAACAGTGATTGTGTGAACTTTGAGTGAACTTTGAGTTATTTTAAGATATGTTGTCACTATGTTTCTTTTTCTAAACCTAACCTCCATAACTTTACATGAAGCATGTAACGCCATCTGTGGGCATTAATTTGTAGGGTGTCATTCGAGCCGCTGTGTGAGGATAGGTGTTTAGGTGGATAGGATAGGTGGTTTTTATGGCTGCATCATTCCATTAAATAGAAATATTTGGCATCTTTTGAAACTTTGGGATTTCCACTAGGATCTGAAATTAAGTCATGTGGGTTTGAGCAACAATGATTGGCTGCATAGCAGTTGTTTGGGTTGAGTAACTCACCAGCAGGTCAGAGGGTTTAATAGGTTACGGAGCTCTAATCTCAAGTTTTGGTCTTTTCATTGGATTTGTTGACATTAAGAAAATGTTAAGTATCACCACAAGCTTTATCCATTAAACCACATAGCGTAAATAATAGTGAAATTAATCAGAGTTAGAGCATTAGGACAGTACACAGTGACACTTCCAAAACAAAACACAAACAAAACTGTAAACAACACCAGAGATGCCCTGCAGTCAGAAGGTGATTAGTCTGCATCTGACGCTTTGAATGCCAAGGACAGGACAATGTCTCATGTTCACTTCACGTTGGGGGAAGTTTGTTTTGCCCAGCAGGTGGGGCTGCACAGTGTGTCGTGGAAATCCATGCTGAGCTTCAGCCCAACAAAAACTTCGTTCTCACACTTTTCTGTTCTTAAACACACGCAGCCTAAGCAGGAAAGCCAGTCCTTACTCCCCCCGGTCCTCCCCCTGAAGCTTCCCACTTCAAACAATTTCCACTCAACACTCAACTTCCCTAATCATTTACTGTGCCTCCCACTTTCCTGACAAACATTTGGGATTTCAAGTCACCCAATGCATCACAGAATTCTCTTTTCTAAGTAGTTCTTATTCTGTCCAAACTGCTCTGATACAGAGTGCAACAGGAGGCATCTGTTTAGTTTTACATGTTTACCTAATGTGACTCAGTCTATATATACTTCTTAGCCAGATAATTCCACATACATTCCACAATACAAGATATGGATTTAGTGGTTGTAAAATAAGCAACCACTGAGTTATTTCATCTGCTTTGACCATTATTCTCTCAGAGCTTGACATTTGGTCTTTGTACAAACAAAGTACAATGCAGTCAACACTAGGACAATGGATCTGACAAAAGGATAAGTAGTGACTCTCCACTTACACATACAATAAAAACAGCAAAGAGCGAGTGTTTACATTCACAGAGTGACGACAGAGGGCAAGCGAGATGACTGAATTGAGGTTTACTGTCTACTCCCCTGCTCACCACATGTTGACTGTTTCTTTTGTTTGTTTATTTGTGTCTCTCTCAGGATGGCTCATAATAACTTTCCTGACTTTTCATCTAGTGCCATTTTCAGGTCAAATTTTCCATTTTTCCAATATTTTGCTTTATGACCAAAGAACATATTAAAATAAAGCCAAAATACCTCATCTTTTTCTCATATTTGCTGAAATTTTCACTTTATTCTTAAAGATGTACATGACACGGCTATTCAGTGAAAAAAAAATCATGTTCCTCCTCCAAATGGCATTTGCTAAAATGGACCACGGTGCACAAAAAATAACCAATCAGAGACAAAGAGTCTCCGAAGCAGCTGTCTTCTTACACTCCTTCTCATATTATTTTTATTGGCTTCTATTGCTTTTATTCTTTAATTTTCTTAAATTGATTAATTCACTTCTTTAACTGCCATTTGAGATCCACTAGCCCTATCACTTTTATTCCTTTTCGTGCTGTGATCTTGTTGACCTTTTGTATACACTTTTTGTTCTTGCCTCCAAGCTCTTAGTGTTACTGTTTACTGTTTTACTGTTTTACTGTCCATCAAAGCACTTTGTAAACAACTGTTTTCAAAGGTGCTATATAAATAAAGTTAATATTATTATTATAATCATATCAATCAAGGCTCGTGTGCTGTGGCCAAACTGTCAAAGAAGGCAGCGCTGATCAAATAAGAATCAAGTTTCTGTTACTGCATTGCAGCCTTAAATGTTGTCATAAACATACTTTTGTGTACTGTTTAGCTGTAAAATGAGAACATTTGTGACATAGCTTCCATGTTAGACAGTGAACAGAAGCTGAAAGCACTGCCCACCAGTCAGACCAACTTTCTCATTTCGCAGCTAAACAGTACAAAAAATAGGTTAAAAAAAAGGTAAATAAAGTAAATCCTGGTAAATCCAGTAACAGAATATTGTTTTATATCTGATCAGCATATTTGACAGTTTGACCACAATTTATGAGCAGTGACTGAAAGCTGCATAACAGACTCCTCAGCTCTGATTGGTTGTTTTCATTTACATGCATTACAGCCATTAGAAGTGCTACAGGGCAACAGAGTAAGCAGATTTTTTTTCAGATTCTCTATCTCATTTAGTGCTGATTGAATACAGTAAAGGCAAATATGAAAAAAACATTTTTTTTATAAATGTTACCAACTACAGCTTTCCACTTAAAGTTAGCACTTTAACCACAAACGTACGTCTGCACCTTATATCTATCTATTCCTTAGTAATTCCTTGATAGTGCAAATTCAGCTAACTGAGAAAAACAGTAATATGCACAACATATCTTATTGTTCTGAGGTCAAAATACCACATATCTGCCCCTTTCTGGTGAAGTTACCTTCTGCTCTGATCACTCACAAGCCTCTCCTTTCACTTTCTGCCAGCTAAGTCGACAGTATCAAACCTCTTGAGCTAAAACAAATGCTTCTTTCTGTATCACACATTCTTAGTTTCTGTTTTCCAGCAGCAAATTCACTCCAACCTGCTCCACCTGCAGATGGCTGCCTGGACATGATGCCACCAGCACAACTTCTGAGGAAAAAAAAACCTCAGAGCACAGACAAGCCCCGCAGAGAGGCAGACAGAGAATAAAGTAACAGCTGAGACTCAGGCTGTGCTGAACATCACCAAACCTCCAGCTGCTCATACAACCCAATTAAACACTTCTACTTGAAAAAGATGGTGATTATTTTTAGGGCCTTATGGGTAAAGAGAGGAAGTATATCCAGATGGATGATTCTTTGGAGGTTTTCATGCCTTTATGGAGCTATCAGTGTAATTATTAAAGATCTATATGCACGATCTCAAGTCCTTTTTTGAATTTCACGGCCCCCATCAGCTACATTTCCACATCATTCTTTGAAAACAGTTGCACATTTCCTTAGGCTGAGGCAGTATGTTGGTGAAAAAAGAGAGAGTTATAAATACGTTTACTGGGCCGGGGAGAATGGCTGATCACATTACCTCCATTCAGCCTTGTTGTGAAGGAAAGAGTTGCACTGTTGAGGAAGTTGGCTGTCATTAGACATGGACTCCAAAGTAGAGAGGATCTGCTTGAACATTGGCCTTTCCTAAATCAACACACAAACATTCGCTTTGTATGATTGAAATGAAAGCATACATATGTTGTCAATTTGCATGCTAATGTAACTCAGCGGATCACTCACTTTTGGGTCTGTTGCCCAGCAGTTCCTCATGAGCTCAGCGAAGCTGGCAGGACAGCCACTTGGGATGGTTAACCTCTGAAATACACAGTTAGATGTGAATGTGAGGAAGGGGAGCTGATTTTAAGGAATAGATTGATATTTTGGAATATATACTCATTCACTTTCTTGACGAGAGTCAATTAAGAATACCAGTATGTTGTTTCCTTGACCAGAAAACAGAGCATATAAGTCTCAAACTTGTGATGTCCTCAAGTATTAAGTCTGGAACTGCTTTTCTTTTTTGAAGCCTAGTTCATTTGCAACGAGACAATTTCAAACCTGTAACTGTTGTGCAAGAAATTTCACCTACATCTCAGTGTCATCAAGAAAATCTTTCACCATTCATTGTCTATAGAGCAGCTCAAAGCCTAATACTTGGTGGCATCACAAGTTTGAGACTTTCTTCTTGGGTTTCTGACTTTGAGAGAGAGTTGTTCAGGTTTACTTATAATTTCAGACTGTTTTAAACCATAGAAATAACATGTATGATTTTAGAAAATGGGGATAGTTTCCCTTTAAAGCTATGATAAGCTAAAATAACCACCTGTTGGCTGTGATCTCATAGTTACCGTGAAGACATGAGAGTGGTTATATAACCAATTCTCAGCAAGAAAGCAAATGAGGGTATTTCTGATAATTTCCTTTACATGGTATTTCACACCTTTAACCTCAAGCAGGGAATAAGTATAACATTGAAGTACAATGATGTCAAAATGCAGTTAAGTACCGTTCCTGACAATATGCTGCATATACGTATAAACCAAATTATTGATTCAGCATTAAAGGTTATTTATCTGGACAATAATGATTCTCCTATACTGTGAATGGTATATACACATATATTTACACACTGGAGTACCTCATTTTTCTCCACCACGAGCCAGGCCACTTGTAAACCTTCCAGGCCTTTGAAGGGGATCTCACGGGTGAGCATTTCCCAAAGCACCTGTTACAGAAGTCAAGAGCCAAGGTTAGTATACAAACAAATATTTAATTTAGTAATTGATTTTACCTTGTGTATCTTATCTCTTTTCTCTTTTATTGCAAATCTGTATCTTTTTTCATGTTTTTATATTTTATTGCTCTGTAAAGCACTTTGAATTGATCTGTTGTGTGAAATCTGTTATACAAATAAAGCTGCCTTGCCTTGCCTAATGCTAAAAAATGATGCATACACATGTGTAAGCTTTATCAACAAACAACATCTATAATATTTTTTTTGCCCCACTGTGGCTGGCTTTCACAGGAAAAAGGTATAGGCAGAGCTGATAAGTATCTTTTGTCTGTTTCTAAAGGATGTGTACTCATATGCAAAAAAAAATCAAAAACATGTTTCTTTTCCTAGAGACCAAATTCAACAGACAAAAATATTAATATCAGATATCAAACAATGATTGAAGGTTGCAATGATTTCTGGATAACAATAATAATACTTGATAATTTATGTGGTTTTAAGTCATTATTCAGCATTGTCTGAAGCAACAACATGCATCAACATCTTTAAAGAATTAGATCATTAAAAGGCGAAACACCCAAGGGCTCTACTGTATATGTGCACTATATTTTTGAATTTCTGCAAAATACATACATGTAATAAGAGGCAGCTTTGCCAGCTGCCTCTTATTACATGTATTTATTTTACGAAACAAATTAGCTCCTCAGAAAAGTGAGCAGGAAAATCACAGACTGTAAATCTGAAACCATTTTCACAGTACTTAAAAGCACTCATTGCAACTATTAACAGCGTCTGTTTAGCTTGTAAAATCCTACCTATTGTACATAAGGAAACTTTTTTTTAATTTTATATCAGTAATTTACTCTAGTATAATGAAAACTGCATTTTTAAGCCAAGTAAGAGTGACTGGTTTACATTTTAAAATGACATCCAAGACTCTTTCGACAGAAACTTCACAAGAGATTCAAGAAGAAAAAAGACACAGAAAGTTTTGAAGAGGTTTCTGCAAAGGTCAAAATAACTTGTAAAGTCCACTTAAGCAGAGAGAGAAATGCAGAAATGAAAATATGACTGGTTGACTGACAGGTTTTGTTTTTTAAGCCATGAGTGACTTCAGTGCAATTTCTACAAATGTACTGAACATTTTTGATACAATTACATAGCTTTGTTTTCAAGACAGAATTATACATTGTTGGTCAAATCTTGTCTTTCAAAGCAAAAGGGCATTATATAAATGGGTCAACTCAGCTTTGAGTCTTTCTGTTCTCATCAGTCATTCATTTAATGATCTTTGATGTGCTACAATTAATACAATCTCACTGGATTTTACGACCCTTTCTGTAGAATAACTGAAGCAGTATGTACACTGGTCAAACCTTTAAAAAAAGACAATGGTCCTACATTTTGACTCATGAGTCAAGAACATTTTTAGTGATGAGTCAAACTTAGACACACTATATAAAGTAGCTAAAACTAATTTTTTTTTTACTGGCCAAAAGGGCCAGTAGACTCTGAATGGATTTCTGGGACCTCTGGAGCTCTGATTTGGTAGCTGAGATCAAGCTGTAACACTTAAGAACGTTTGTGCACATAACTTACTTTTAATTTTAGGAATAAGTGAACTGTCCTAGACACTATACGTGGGTCAGACTATTGCTGGCTTTAACCCTGTAGCTGGCAAAAGGTGCCAAAACAATGATCTATACATTTTTAAAATTGTATCAGTTTTATGAGGATGCTTCTTGTCACTCACCACACCGAAGGAGAAAGTGTCACAGGTCTCAGATACAGGCAGACTCTGGATCACCTCCGGAGCCATCCAGGGAAACGTGCCCACCAGGGACATGTGTGTTGTGTGGGTCAGGAACTTGGATGCCCCAAAGTCACAGATCTGAAGTGATGATGATATGATCACATTGTTTATTTTGGTATCCATAGCCATCATCCATAGACCAACGTACTTATTATGCACAAATCATACCAGCAGCAAGAAGGGTTTTTTTCTTTTGAAAAAGAACAGTGGCTGAAATTATCTGCAAGTATGCATCTGGTGGTGATGCTGATGTTAGTAAATGCTACAAATGTGGGTATCTGCTGGACTGTAATTACATCATTTACGCCTGGACTCAATTGCTATTTTCGTCACTGCTATTTGGCACACTATGCTCTTGTTTCATTTCAGAAAATGTGGCTCTTGTTTCATTTCAGAAAATGTGGCTCTTTAATTCATCAGATAAATACAGAACCTGTTTCAAAATATGTTGGAGTTACTGAATAGTTTTTATAAAATATTAACTCTGCAAAGAAAAGGTACAGTATAGTGTGATGAGTTTTTGTTAAATTTCTTTTCTACTGGTCTCATCCACCAAAGATTCTTGTACAGTAAAGCATCTCTATAATGCTGTCACTGGTGTCTTGAACATGTTAAGTTAGTCACTGCCCTCTTGTGTCCACATACTGTAGGTAAATAACATGCCAAGATCTCATGCTCTTACTCCTCTCAAATTCTGATATAGAAGTTTAAACATTCAGCTAACCAGACAAAATTGGAAAAATGTGTCTCTTCAGGGTATAATAAAAACCTACCTTAAGAACCTTGTCTGCTGCCACAACAACTGAAAGAGGAAATAAGGTTTAAAAGTCAATTAAAGTCAATATTCACTTTAAATAAACAATATGTAGCATTCATATAAAAAATATTATAGTTTTGAACACAAAAAGCACATGATATAGATCAAATTCGTTACCATTCCTGGACTTCAGGTCACGGTGGATCACCTTAACGGGGGCCTCTGAATGTAAATAGTGCATTCCTAAAGCGGAAATAAAGAGTTTTTCAGAAGCAGATTACTTGAAATTCCTACATACACTGGTGGAAAATAAAACATCTATCATCCTGTTTGAAATATTGTATGTGTATGAGTAGCAATAAGGGAGACCTGCTGCTTTGACTAGAAATGTATACAATTAGTAATCTACTAATGAGCAAAATTAAGATTTCATACTTATTTATATTTCCATCCACATGTAGACCTACAGTATCCTTTTATTGGAGGCAAATCAATGGAAAAATAACTGAAAACTCCATGTAAAGATAGGAAGGTTTTCAAATTTATAGGCTCCTGTAATTCTCTTATTTTAGATTACCAAAGTGATAAGGTGCTGTTCTGACTTAATTATTGATTTGGCCAAAACTGACATCGCTTTCTTTCAATGTAAATTGATTTGATTTGATTGATTTATTGTTTGGAGACTCTTTTCTGCGTGGATGTACATGTTGCCATGATTTATAATTTGTATAAATAGCATTTTTCTAGGTCCTGACAGAGTGACAATGTGTAATTCAAATTTACATAAACATTGTGTCTGCGCACAATAAAGCAATCAAAAAATTGTTTACAATAAGTACATTAATAATGACTGCAACAAATGAGGACTTCAGCCTGCAGCAAAAAAAGTGAAGAAAGATGTCTTGCCTTATAAGACATTTTAATAATTTCACAGCTATGGTTGTTTCTTACCAAAATATCTGATTTAACCTGCTGGCAAATGATCTGTTTTTCAGACCTCAGCACAGCGCCGCTTAAGCATAGATTTGAATTAGACAAATCACCATGGTGCTGCTGTTTAACAATCTGTTTGCATCTTTGATACCATGTTTTATGATATGTTGAGATTTTTACAGGTACTTTAATAGGTCTACAGACTGGTTAAGCTACGACCTGCCAAACAATTTAAGAGGTGTTTAGCTAAAGATGTGAACAATCAAACTCTAAACATCAACGCAAGTGACTGAATGAAGGAAAAACAGAGAATATTTGTGGTTTTCTCAAATCTTTTTCCCTCATCATTAACATTATATTGGATGTTTGAATATTGCAAAGTGTTTTTTATTTGGGTTAGATAAATAAGCTCAAACTCTAAGTTGGCTTTTTATAGAAAGTTGGCTTTTTATAGAAACATATAATCTTTTACTGAAGAAAGTAGTAATATAGACATATCAGTTTTGTTACAACTGTTTGCTATCCAAAAGAAAATTTAAACATACTGTACTAGCCTCCTTACTTTCTAAAATTTAGTTTCTCACATTTTCTGTTTTGTTATATTTCATATTTGTCATATAACAACCGCTTTCTACATTTGGTAAGAATTTTAGTTAAGTTGGACTTTTATCATCACCAGCAGGGTATGTAACCTATTGTTACATTGTAAAACTCTGTAAACATTCAAGCGCTTGCTCTCCATGACTTACCCCTGCAAAAATAAAGGATTTATATTAATTAATTCATATAGACTGTGTTATTGACAGGCACAATCAACTGTTAATTACTAATATAATCAAGGAAATAGAAAAAAATGTCACATTTACCTCTGGCAATCTCTGCAGCCCACGTCATGATCTGGCCCATGTCCATTTCCTCACTCTCGGGACTGGACAGGTAATCATACAGCGATCCACCGCTCGCATACTCTGTGGAGAAACGTGATTGTGTTTGAGTTTGTATCATCTGGAGTGACTGACAGTTTGTAATGGTGAAATGTCTTACAATGACAAAACTGTTCTCTTGAGCTGTTACATTGTCCATATGAGTGCAGTATGTGAGAGCATTACGTGAAAACAATTGAAAATTGAAATTCTGCCAGATGACTGCAAGAAGCCAGCTGACAGTGTGTTGTTTACAGTTTGCTCCTGTCACTGACCTGTCGCTGTGGGTGAGCGCAATTTATCACAGTGTAGCTGAACACTATGAGCTTCAGGCGCCCACACATTATCAACTGTATCTAGAACTCTGTTTTCTTAAATTTCATACACTTGGAATGGAGCATTTCCTGTGGGCCTTGACAACCTTTTGCAAACGCCCCTCACAGCTGTCAGATATACAGATAAAGATTTGATCAAACACAAATGGATGAAGCAGAGCAACATTTTTGCTACCTGTAGACAGAGATATAGTGAGGCTTGAATCAAGATTAACTAGCACTATCATACCAGGTGAAACAGCAGGAAACCTCTGTTTGTGCATAATAACCCAATCATGGTCCAACACAGCAATGTAAACATACACAGGCGCCAAGACAGGAATCTAATTAACAATCATAAAATGCACCAATGTTTTTTAATATTATGAGTATAATTTTTGCATGAGTTTTTTAATTGTGTTTTAGCAAACGCTGGCTGACGTACAAATAAGCTCACCTGACTTCACCTGTGTGCAAGTGAGGACTTGTCTGCTTCTGCACCTTTGCACTTTAATACGTTCATCTACATTCCACGGATAATATGGTTTCCTGTTGTAAACTGCATTTTCATTTTATCATTCATTAGTGTAAAGTCAGAGACAAGTTTTCATCAGTTTGTGTTAAAGTGTATTGCACAGGGAAATTCACCTTTACATTAAACTATAATTCAGTTTATGAAGCCGCTAAGTGACAGCAGATATCATTAAACTCACGCAGGTTACCAGAGACATACAGGTTTATCAGACAGGTTATAGATATGGGCTGTTACAGAGAGGGAACTGCCGAGTCTGATACTGTATGTCAACAGACAGAGGAAATTTATAACAGAGCTGATGACTGTGCACATGGCATGGTCAGGATGACCATAAACATGTTTCCTGTATCTGGTGCTAATTAGATTCTGCTTTAATAAACAGAGACACAAACCAGCTCCTTGACAACAAAACCGAACTCTTTCACAGCTGCAAAATACTACAGCAGCTACTAAGGTGCCATGAGGTTTAATTATCACAACTACAAATGCTATCACTTAACTGTTAATGATTTCTGGGTCTTTTTATACAGTTATGTTACAACAGCAACAACATAGAGAGCATGACATTTACAGATTTCACAGGACTCACAATTATTTCAGTCTTCTTTCTAATGAAGACAAAATCAGTTTCCCTTTTGTGGTCTAATTCACAGGGTGAGAACATGCAGAGACACAAAACATTTGAATTCATAATCTATGTAAAGTAGCATGCAAAGTGTTGTCAGGTAAATTAACTGCTGTTTGCTAAAAGTTTAAAGCAGAGAAATGGGAAATACACCTTCAGGACTCACAGCTGCGTGAGTGAACGATAGGAAACTATAGAGGCAGCAGTTGCCCAACTTTGTAATCTTGTCAAAAGATGATGTCTCACAATACTTCTATCACTTAATTCCTTTAATAAACGGACATAATTATCTCAGCATGGTGATGGAAATTTTACAAACACAAATTTCTAGTCACCAAGGTTATGCAAATTAAATTGTTACCACCCTAATCATGCAAACAATTACGGTGAAAACATTTCATTAGTAGTAAGTTTCAAGCTAGAGAACTAATACTGTTTGTACTGTATCACTAAATGCATGTTTGTTTACAATTTTTTGATGGTATCCAGCTTTGTTCTTGTGGAGTTTAAGGGCTTAAGGGCTTTAGACAAATGATTCTGTCACTAAATGTAATGTAATAACACCTAAACATGTCATTTTACTGCATCAGATAACAAGCCCTAATCACATTTGCTTTAAAGAGAACACATAGGAATTATGGGCTCTTTTATTTATCAATTTCCCTGCCTGAATCACAGAACAAAACAAGGAACATCTTTTATGTGTTCAAGCTGCGCTGTGGGATGTGGTGTATTGTCCACATGAATAAAGGAGGTGATACTCCCTGTTCAGGATGTGAGTGAGGGCTGCTGAGACTTTCCCTGACAATTTGTTCAACTTTTTCCTAGAAGGAAAGCAATCTCTATGGACTAGACATTGAAATCATATGACCTGTGGGGAGTCACAAGGTTTCCCGAATGTGACACAGACCTTTTAATAATGGCAAACAGAAATGGTATTGCTTTATTCACCCCAAGAGGCCTACAAGTGGATATTGTGTAAGTGAACATGTGAGCCTATAACGCAGCTTCCTGAGCTGCTGCTGCAGGGCTGCCTGGTGAACTTTTCAGAGGGGGAATGTTCTTTATTTGTGCAACTGCAAATTAAATTTCAATTGTATCTAGTGCTGACATAATTACTTGATTATTTGATTGGTTTATAGACAGAAAACCAATTGACAACAATTGAGAAATTGTTTAAATGCATTTATCAAGAAAAATATACTGTTTCCAGCTTCTGAAATGTGTGGATTTGCTGATTTATACCATTGTAAACCTGTAAACTGAATATCTTTGGGTTTTCTGCAGTTGGTCAGACAAAACTAGAAATTTGAAGGCATCACCTTGCGCTGGATAAGAAATGTCATCACTTCATTTTATCCTTTTAGATATTTTTGTGAAATTTTGTCAGAAGTTGCTTATGAATTCTTGAGCTATGGCCAAAAACATGTTTTGTGAGGAACTAATTCTTATCAATATATGAGTCCAAGTCGACGTTTGTACCAAATTTGATGAAATTCCCTGAAGGTGTTCGTAAGATATTGTGTTAATGAGACAAAAAAGGTCACAGGGACTTTAACTTTTGAGCGATGACCGCCAGAAAATAATTAGTTCATTGTTGAGTCCAAGTGGACGTTTGTTTCAAATATGAAGAAATTCCCTCAAGGCGTTTTTGACATATTATGTTCATGAGAATGGGATGGACAACCAGAAGAACAAAATGCAACAGACCTATCACAACTGGGAGAAGTAGTCAGTAGTTGCATTATATATAATAACTACTATATTCGCCCTATGTAGCTAATTACCATTAACCTGTGATTTGGGGCATCATCAGAACAGCAAACTGTATGTGAGTAAAAAAAAGCCACAACATTCAAAATAGGCAAAAGTTTTTTTAAAAAAAGGCCTTCTGCTCCAGACAAAAGAATTTAGTTGAATTTCTCTTACATCCAAATGTGGATGTTTATCATCACATAACAGAGCAGGGCGATTGATGTTGTTACAGTAAGAAACACAAAACTGTAACAGAAAAGAGAGTTTAAGACACAATAAAACTTAAATGATATCTCCACAGTAAAGTGTAAATTTGTGCAAAGGCATCAAGGGCCCCATGCTACATTAGGTTTATTCTTCTCAGCCTCTAACCTAAACACACACACAAAAAAAACAGGGGCATACAACTACTGTATCAATGTGTGCGCTTCCTGAACCCTCTGGCATTCACTAATGCTTCCATAGAAACCTCTGCACCATTCAGTGCTGAGCAAACTGCAACTGATGCAAACAGATTCAGCTGCTGCGCTTTCAATCATGATGTAGCCAGGCTGCTCTGTAGAGCACCGATTATCATAGACATACTGTATTTATGACACAGTCAATACAAAGTCTTTACAATTAAAAAATCTTACCGGTCACAATTCCATAGTTGGGAGCCTCAACAATCGCGCCATAAAACTGGATGATGTTACGGTGGCTGAGGATACTCAGGATTTCAGCCTAAGCAATGAACAGAGAAGAAGACAAACATGACTTATAAGTGATAATGGAGGTCACTATGCAGATATCTTATCATTATATAAGTGCAGTGTTTACCATACATTGGTTTATTTGTGGCCCAACACGATAACAACATTGACCACCACATATTAATTTTCTATTTTTTTCTATTTAAAATGAATAAAATCATGGTCAGTCCCTCCTTGCCTCGCTCCCTCTGTGAATCAGAACACAAATGAGACATGCTAAATGAGATCTGTTGAGCTAACACACCATGCAGTTCCTCTGACCCACTCCCCACCTAGGAGACTACTTTGCAGAGGTGAGAGTGGGCCGCAGGTCTGGAGCAGGACCTTTAGTAGTGCCTGCAGCAATTTGAATTCAGTCGACTCAAACCCAAGCGTTGGATTTGTGTAGCAGCAGCATCAGAAAGTTTGCTAATCCGGCTGAGAATCTGGGCAGTCAAGAATCAGAACCCCAGTGCTAGGGTTTTTCCTGGTTGAATTCGAATTGCTACAGGGTGCCATCACAACCCTGCTAACAGCCAGTGGTACTTTGAGCTTAATGCTAATGGCAGCATGCTAATATGCTGATGCTAAGGAGGTGTAGTGTTTACCATGCTTACTGTTTTAGTTTAGCGTGTTAGCATTTGATGATCAGCACTGAATTAAATGCAAAGAACTGATGGAAATGCCATTAGCTTTGAAGGTAATTGAACACAAACCAAAGTAGTGAACCATCCAACAGACCAACATTGGCATCCCAAGAGCCATGTCATTAATGGGCCTAGAGCAGCAGTTCACAACTGGTCCAGCCACAGGGTCCAGATGTCTCTTTAGTCATTAGTTCAAGGTTCACACATTGGTTAGATTACCATGCATTCAATTTTTCATGTTGGATTAGAGAACAAAGAAATAAAATATATTGCAAGAATTAACAGAAATGGAACTCCAAGATAAAAGCTCTGTGTACTGTACTGCACTTTAACATAAACATTTGGAGTTTTTTTCCAACAAACTTGACATGTCCTCAAGTCATTTGTGGTCCATTCAGAATGGACCCATGACCCACTTTTGGACCAAGACCCACCAGTTTTGAACCACTGGACTAGAGCATATATGCTGTATGTAAGGGATGATGTACAGCGAGCATGTCATTATGGCCAAATGAACCCAGACAGGTTGTTGCATCACTCTGATCAATATTATCGGGGTGATGATCAATGCCAATCAATCAGATCAATGGTGTGTCATAAAATATTGATTTGAATTTGATTTTATTGCTTTAACTAAGTGTTTACGATCAGAACTGCATCCATAACAATGGTCTGTTGTTCAGAAATAACAGACCATAGTGTGCAGTCTACGATCTGTCTCAATCAATCTGAGTATTCAACAAAGCTGTGTAATAAATAACTATAACATACTGGCCTAGAAAGATCACTGTGAAACCTTACCTAGAGTGAACAGCAACCTGACTGAATCAATTCATTTAATTGTAGCCAAACACTGTAATTAAATGAACAATTGCTTCAACGTGAAAGGATTACATTATTATTTTCACTGAACAATCATCTCTCCAACACTTGAGTGAAGTTAAATGGATATCTGTGATCTTTTACAATTTCATAAAAGAAACCATGAATCACTTTCTGAACATCCTATCACACGCCAACAAATGTAATGCAATTTCCCTGAAAAGATTTCAAAGATAATTCTTTTTTTGTCTGTAAGACAATGAGCCTGAGCTTTCAAAGAGATCTCAAGAACTGCTGTAATTGGGCCAAATACATTCTTTCATTTGGCAATACTGTTTCTTTCATGACTGGGGGTGTATAATAACCATGAGTGAGGGGTACAGGAGTCACCACATCCCGCTAAATTGGGTAGCAATTAAGATGATTACTATGCTGACAATTAAAAAGTATATGAAAAGCCCAGGTAATTATGACTCCTACCTCATTTTCAATCTTGAGCAGTTTCTTTATCGCCACCTCTTTGTCCTGGGAGATCCACCTGGCTCGGTACACACTCCCGAAGCTGCCGCCGCCACAGTTCTCGTAGAAGATAATGTCATCGAACTTGATTTGCACGAAGGAGGCACTTGGAGACGACATCTCATAATGACACTCAGCACCAACTCTGCATCTGAGGAGGAGGTCACAAGGAAGGAAGGAAATCTGGTTCACTCAAAGTCCTGCATGTTAAAACAAAGACACTCCTGCTGTGCAAGATGCTTCAAAGAAATGCTTCACTCTGAAACACCCCATTTGAAAGTGTGACTCAGGTTAGACCCCAGGTAGCCATTAAACTCAGGCCATCTGAGGCTAAGTGACAGCTGACTGACTGTATTCCAGTTCTATGGTGCCTAGGGTCGCAACAGTATGAGATTTTATCGTATGATAACAAAAACCTTGCGTTTTCACAATATCACAGCATTACAAAATAATTAACTAAACGAAAGCGAAACAGCAGCCAGCACAAAACATGTTCTGGCCCGATGATGGTTGCCAAATATGGGCCTTATTGGATATTGTAGACACAAGCCTAGCCCAGCTGAGACACCGCAGTTTAATGGAAGGTTAGCCAACGCCAAAAGGTGTTTGGTTTGTTGATTATCGCCAAGTCTGAGCTCTGCTGGGCGTAGACATGGGCCTATCCCTGCTAAGACACGGCTGCCAGAATTGGGCCAGTTTATTCAGCCTCATTCTGGGGCGTCATTGATCCTAAGTCAGGTAAACGGATGTAGCCTGACTTATTTCTTCTGGCATGTTGAGTTTGAGCCAGTGCTGGGCCAGGTCATTTTGGCTACCAGGGATGAGACTCTCACATGACTCTAAAAAGGGCCACTGTGGCTTATTCTGCACGTGGCGTCAGTGTGATATCCCTGGTTTTAGGTCTGTTATTGACTGACCATCTCTTTTCTCTGCTCCACAACATGCTCCTCATTATCAGTACCAGTAAGCAATGAGCTCAGGGTCCAGATTTTGCTTGTATAAGGACGTTGGCATGCTTGGTATGCTGTGATCACGCAGCCAAAGTCACACACTATTCCAGCACGGTCTACTGTGTTCGGTACAAGTAAGGCCACAAGTGGAGAGAGCTTAAAAAAAAAAAAAAAAAAAAAAAAAAAGGACTGTCTCTGAGTGCTTCAAGACAAAAACACAGAGAAAACCTCATATTCTCTCAGGTCATAAATGCATTATTATATAAACTCACAAAACTAGAGTCCACACAGATTGATTATCCCATCCTTTCGTTTGTTCGTAACAGCATAAAAGCATCTTGTAAAAGACTTAATTTCATCATTACAGGAAATTGTAGCTCTGTTATTGTTCATAGGTTTCCCATTTCAAGCTGTGCAATTATGGCTTTTAAAAGGCTGTTACCTGGGTCTTCATTGGGATTGCTATCCATCCCAGCAGGAAATGCCTCCATTGTCACAAAGGGGGGGCCCATTGCTTTCAACTGATTTACAGGTATTCATTCTATACTTAGCCTTACAGCAATCTGCTCAGTGGACCAGCTCACAGTATTGTCTGTCCACTCCAGAAGCCTGGGTTACTGGGATATGGTAGCACTCCTTCCTGCCAGTTCTCACCTAATAGCAAACACTGTAACAACAACAGCCTGATAGCCATATGTCAAACCTCAGCTAGCTGATGTAATCAAAACTAAATGAAAAATAAATCACACAAAGCTAGCAGATAGTAAGGCAACAATACTCAACCTACAGCCCGTGGGCCAAATCTGCCCCCACCCCCACCAGTTTCTAATTCACAATAAACATAAAGTAATTCACACTGGGATTTGTTTTTGTACGTTTAGTAGCCAATACATTAGGTGTCAGAGTGCGTAAAACAGCATCAAAACAGAGCTTGTTTATCAAAAACAGTGCCAGTCCTAAAAACCTAGAACTGTTCTAAAATCCTACAAGCTCCTAAAATCCCAGAAATGTTCTGAAATCCTAGAAACATCCCAAAATCCTAGAATTGTCCTAAAATACTACAAATATTCTGAAATCCTAGAAACGTGCTGATACCCTAGGTATGCTATAAACTTGCTAAAAGCCTAGAAATATCCGAAAATCCTAGAAACGTCCTAAAATATTAGAAATGTCCTAAAATCATAGAAACGCTCTAAAATCCTAGAAACTTGCAAATATCCAATAAACTTGTCAAAGACCTAGAAATGTGCAAAAACCATAGAAACACGGGTTGCTGAGACTGGTCTCTGGCCTGCGGTCATTTTTGCAAAAGTTGCCCACAAGCAAAGCAAATTGAGTTTCCCTGTAGCAGGGTGACAGTCAGCAGCTCGACATGTTCAGATGTTACTATCACAAGCTTAAATAGTAATCAATGGTTTGACAGTGCATGGTTAAATATTGATAAGGCTCTTTTGTGGCTTAGATTATTGGGGGAATCTGCATGGAGCGTATAGATACACAAAAAGACATAATGGACTGCAAACATTTCACAATGAAAACGCCTAAGGCATGGTTTACTGTATCAACAACTAAGGGAGTGGTAAATAATGTACATCACTGTCGCTTTCAGTATTACTATGACTGTATTTATTACATTTTTACGGAAGTCCTAGATAAACACTGCTTTATGCTTTAGCCTACATCCCCAAAATAAGAGCAAGCCGGTACAGATATCATGCGTCCTGTCGCTACATTAACGAGCTGACCATTAGACTAACTGTTCTCACTCACATGGGTGTCAGTGAGCTACCGTGTCAAAACTGTGGCGAACTTTTACACTCTGACATTAGTAAACATACTTACCGACATGAAGTGTGAAGTTTTCCTCTTCAGAGCAGCTCGTACAGACGCTGAATAAGAAAATGGGAAAAGTTCAGAGTTCCGGGAAATCTCATGTGACGTTTTTTAACGTCTCCACTCTCTACGCGGTTGTTTTACTGGTTGCACAACTTCTTCCAGCAGCAGTCAACACAGAGTGAACTGGAATCTCGGTCATGATACTGATGGCAACAGCTCCTCCCGCCGGACCAAAGTGGGACACACTCGTAAATCCTCCAATGTTGTTTTTCTGTCCTAGGACGGCGGTGACTATGCCTGCTCCGCGGACCTGGCGAAGTCCCCACAAAAATGTCGTGTAAAACGACAGTTTTGTGTTGCCCTAGCAACAGAACACCCCGATTACTTCCTTGTTTGTGAACTCAAACAGCAAACTATACAATTTTTAACATGCTATTATTGGAAACAGTGTATTGATGAATGGCTAAAGAGAACAATAATGCCAAACGATGCACAAATACGTCTAAAATATTTAATACTTTCAGCACACAAAATGTTTTCAGACATTTACCATAAAGAGAAATGTGCTCACATGAATAAAAAGGCAAACAATCATAATAACTCTTTGCATGCTGATGTCAAAATAAAAATTTGTGTACAGTTTACAACACGTAAGAGTCTCACAAACTTAAATATGTATAAATATTGTTTGATACAAAAGATACGAAACAACTGAATATCAGAAATATCAAGAGTTTGCATTTTTCAAGCATCACATAGTGTTTGCGTCTGAAATGTTAATCTTATGGATGAGTTCCCCCAAAGATTTTTAGTTCCTTCAATTGTTGTTCTTGTGTGACTTGGAGATGATGGTGCAGCGCTGTGATATGAGAGGTACTTCAACCGCAAACAGTTACTGTTGTTAAAGTATCACAAATTACTGTAATAAAAGGCTTAACAAGTCAGGCATCTGAAACAATATCTCATGATCTAATACACCATTAGGTCCTTCACTGCCTGTGTTGGAGTAAATTCATCCCAACACAAGCATGTGTCATGTCGTGAAGCAGCATCAGAGTGTAACATTTCTGTCCCTGAGTGGTTTCAAGACCTGCGGGGCTCGAGTCCGTGAGACAGCTGAGTTAGCGTCCTTTGGTTGTCGATCACGTTAAGCTGACGAACATAAGTCCGAACTTCTGGGTGGTTCTTGCTGGCTAGAGGTGAATCTGGACCTTATTTAATTGGAAGGATGAGTAGAAATGTTTTAATGTCATTCCCCTAAAACTTCAACAGAGAACTGGGGTTTAATTTAATTGCATAATTTCATATTTAACTGTTTGATAAATTATCCCTATTTTCATCTCTATGAAATAAAATTTTGAGATGCACACTCACTGAACGGCTGGCTCCTGCAGTATCTCACTATCTTCACCGTGTTTGCGATCATCCGCTGAAAAAAAAAAAAAACTATAATCAGCAACAGATCTTAACAATTAACTGAGTGGCTATAAATAGATTTACACCCACTGTTAAGATAACAATCTGCACCATCAGAGCCTCACCATTTTCTCAAAATTGACCAAATAGTCGATAAACGTCTTGTTGCCCTCATGAGTGAATGTCATGTCTGGAAAAGTCCAATTGTTGAGATGGTTAAAGTTGTTGAAGAAGCAATTCAACAACAGATCAATTGTGTCAGAAAATTATGTTGAACCAAAAGTAAACTGTTGTCAAATAAAAACCTCTGACCTTTGAT
This sequence comes from Plectropomus leopardus, assembly GCF_008729295.1. NCBI lineage: Eukaryota > Metazoa > Chordata > Actinopteri > Perciformes > Serranidae > Plectropomus > Plectropomus leopardus. Next base: position 18,272,187 of record NC_056472.1, on the reverse strand, counting down.
CAGCAGTGGCATGAAGGGAATGATGGGAGGCTCCAGCTTGGCAACTGTCAGTCGGTACGCCCGGTGATTCCTGGACGGGTCCTGTGGAAACAATCACACTGTTCTGAGATCTGCCGTCACTGTGTGAAACAGATCCATCACAGTGCCAGCAGAGGATGATGCTGCTAAACCCACATCTGACCAGCTGACAGTGCAAAATATGTCGATAATGAGCAGAAAAAACAAAACAGAGAATGGAGACACTCTGATGCAAAAAATGAGTTCTTTCAACTTACCATGAAGTTTTCAAATTCCCCGTAAAACTTCTTGAATTTGCTGGGAAGTTTCTGTTAAAACAGACAACACTCAAAGTTAACCTGCAGTTAGAATAGGAATAATTTTAAACTGTTGTAGTACTTGACACTGGTCTCAAGACCTCTTTCTGAAGGTGTCAGTCTCATCTAAATCAACAGCAATTTTATTGGGATTGGGATCCAGGTGGTTCTTTCTACTTTTACTGTGGGTGGTAGAGGGCTCTAAAAAAAATTTGTGCAGGTCCCGGAGGTTAAGTAACATAAAGGATGGAGAATCAACAAGTGAAGCGGAGAAGACGATAAAAGCAGGAAACAACATTACAAAAGAAAGGCAAGACAAGTCAGACATTTGGAGGAATTTCTCAGGAATATTAAAGATAATAACACTGACTCCAGAGACACCCGAATAACTGTAATTATGAATCTAATTTTGTACTAGAGTGTAATTTTGCTACAGGTGCGGCATCTTTATACCATAGTAAAAAAAATGTATTCCCTGTGGGACGCGAGAAGACTCCATTGATAATCAATCTATTGTACAGGCATCTATGGTGAGAATAATTAACACTCTGCCGGTGGTAATTGTCAGAAGTCCAGTGGGAGTGGGCAGTTTTAGGACAACAGTCCCGTGCAGGGCTTCATGGTCTTGTCCTAGTCTTGGACAAAAAGAACTCTTAATTTACCTTTTAGACCAATCAAGATCACAACCCCGGGGAAGCGACTAAATCGCCTGTGCACTGTCTGATTTATTTTTTAATATCATTACTGTGATTGGATTAAAATTCATGCTTCAAATGCAAACAATAACTTGACTTGTTTCTGATTTAAATTTTTTTGTTACTGTTATTGGCTGTCACCCTGCCCACCTTCACACGCACTTTGAAAAAGTGAACATGGGAGTCAGAGAAAGAGGTTGTGGCTATCGGGGCACAAATATCAGCCAAATAGTAAGTACTAAAATGTGGCTACCTAAAAGAAATCTTCATTTGCTTTCTGTGGGTGTTTTTTTTTTTTTTTTTTTTTGTAAACAGGGATCTTGCTATTGTTTACATGTTCCTTATTTTATTGTTTAAGTGCCATCATGTTGTGTGGGACTCGCAGTCTTGGTCATAACTTGGTCTTGCTTTTGGTGGTCTTCACTAAATCACTGATTTTGACAAAGACAGGTACTCACCTCCCAGGTCTGACTCAACCTGCACACTGCTGGGTTACTCAGTCCCATGATGATAGCAAAAAAGGAGTTCAGATTCCTGTAGTCCTTGCAGCTTTGTCAGAAAAAAAATGAAACTTTACATCACAGTAATAAATTAACATAACAGTAAGCTGACTCTAAGAAACACAGAACAGACAATGAGCTTGTTTCATTGTCTGTTCTGGTCAGGTCCACTTACTGAGCAGCAATCTTGATGAACTTCTTGAGAAGCTGCACCCTCTTGCTGAGCTGAGAACACAGACACATCTCTGTGATCACCCAAAACTGGATTTCATTAAACCTTCTCAGGAACAGGTCCAGATTCACTGTGGTTTTCTTGAAGTTTTGCCTCCCAAATGTGTGGTAGATGAGTTCAAGCTGTTAAACACCAAAAAAAAGAAACACTTCTTGTAAACAAAATAGTGCATCAATTGAAAGTCAACCAAATTAAATAAGCTTCAAATCATGCTTTAACATCAATGCACATAACTCAGTTCTGTTAGTGCACCTGTTTTTTTCACAAGCATACCTCATGTACACAGTGAAAAAGCTCCCAGTCATAGGAAGTCATGTGGTAAGCCACATCCTTAGAGCTCATCAGCTCAAAGCTGGCCAGCAGTCCTGTAGAGGAACCCTCCTGCTCAGGTAAAGGAGTCTAGGACACAAGAAATGACTGGCTTTTAATTCTTGTTTTAAAACATGAAGTAAGGTCTGCATACTGTGGATCCTTTAAGTGCAATTTCGTAGCACATCCACAAGTGACATTTCTAGGTAATGTTCTTCTTCAGACAGGAATTTTTGTTTTGCAATTAAAAAAAATCATGCAAAGATCAAGAGAGGCGTCTTCTTGTGACAAAAAGATGAGCCAAAATGCATGAAGAGCTAAAAAAAAAAGGCAAGATGGCAGTTGAGCTACTTCCAAGAGTAAATATTATTGTTTGACTTTAGGATCATTCATGCTTAATGTCAGATACATATACAAACAAGGATGGAGCCCTCTGTCCGTACTTTGTGTTCATTACATCCATATTTGTGTCCGTTTTCTGAAAGCTTAGGGATACAGATGAAATGCAGCATTACCATCGGAGATTGTGGGGACAGCTGAAACGGACATATCTATACGTACGTACGTAAACTAAGTATAAATGAGGCCTTACAATAAATACACAAAAAACACTTACATGTACACATCTAAATAATCTGCTAGGTTGCTTAAAAAACTAGCATGGAAATTTGCAGAAAATAGTGTGAAGAAAGTGTTTCAGAGATGTACGGCTATGCATAAGGTTTCAGTGAGCCCTCTGTTATATGATGAGAAAGTGCTGTGTGATTACAGATCAACCCACCAAAGAATCCAACTGATCCCTCCTGCAGGCAAACAGCCGCCCGTTTATGCTGACAGTGGAGAACACTGAAATATCATTGGGCTTGAAGATGACTTTCTCTGTAGAACAAAAAACAAAACACACTGTAACAAATTGAGAGCATGCAAAAACACTAAACTACAATCGTGAACATGGTAAACACTGTACCTGCCAAACACCAGTTTGTTAGCATTGTTAATCGGAGCAAGTTAGTACGCTGATGTTAGCATTTAGTTCACAGTGCTCCTAGTGTTGCTGTAGACCAGGGATATTCAATTTTCTTTGCACAGAGGCCACTTGTGCAAAATGACAAGGGGCCAGGGGCCAGGTAACAAATAAACATTATATTAGCTCAGACCGCTGTTGGAGGTTCACAGGAGATCCTTCCGCGGTTTCTTAGCTCTGTGTTTAATGCTCTTTGGCCCCTTATTTACATTAACAGTAGAGCTGGGCAATAAAACCATATTCATATTGTGATACGGAACGAGATATCATCTTGGATTTTGGATATCATCATATCATATGTGTTGTCTTAAACTGGTTTTAAAGGCTGTATTACAGTAAAGTGATGTAATTTTCTGAACTCAGGAGATTGCTCTATTATTTGCCTTTACTGTGGCTGATACAATTAATTGATTAGTTGTCAACTATTAAAATAACTACCAACTAATTTGGCAATTGATTAATCAGACTGAGTAAATGATTTATTTTTTAAAGTAAGAATTCTCTGTTTCCAGCTTATTCAATATGAAAATTAGCAAACTGCATATATTTGGGTTGGGGACAAAACAAGACATTTAGGAACTTTATCTTGGGCTATTATAATGAGTTGCAGTATCAAACTTAACCCACTTAGTCATTATATCTACACTATTGATGATATAATATACAGAAAATCTCATTGTGTAAATGTTTTGTGAAAGCACAGTGAACCTACAAAATTGCCATAATATTGATACCAGGGTATCTGCTAAAAAAAATATTGGGATATTAATTTTCTCCATACTGCCCAGCTCGAAATAACAGTACAAAATATCCCAATGTGATTCAATTTATTTTCAGAGAAAATTAAAAAATGGTCAGCGGGCGAGTATCATAGCTGTTGATACTTAGCTGTTGTTTTGTTGTTGTTTGGTTTTTTTTTTATAATATGTCTTTATCTGCTGATGCCTTTATATCCTACCCAAACTGGTTGAGGTGGTTCTTAAGTCTTACTCTGACACAGAGGAATGTTGATGGTATCAACAACATCTTAGATCATTATATTATTATAATGTGCTATCTTTCCCTCTCTCATGCTACCTTTACCGTGAAAGCTAGAGGCAGTCATGATTTTTCCTTGCAAGGTTTAAGTTCATTGGATACAGTATATAAACTGTATAATAATGAGCTCGAGCAGGAGAGTAGCAATAGATCTGTATCTGTTTACTTGGCCTCAATAAGGAAAAGTGCAAGGTCAAGTGTGAGTAAGAGCTGCATTAGCGCTTTCTGGCAGAGACAATGGAACATCGTACAGTAAGGAGCACCAACAGCCTCGTGCTGAATGTCATGAGAAAAACTGAGCTCAGGTTTTTTTTCAAGCTGAGGCCATTCACAGTCCACAACAGGCAGATAATTTCTCACTAAATCAGCCGGGGGTTCATTAGTATATCACCCTGCTTGGGCTCTCCCTTGTGCCGCCTCCAATCATTTGATTAACGCGTAGCTGTTGGCGCTCTCACCTCCTGCCGAACTGAGGTTGACCAGGAGCAGGTCCTCTGCCGACCCCAGCTTGTCGGCCACGGCACCGATGACCTCCCTGACTGAGGCAGCCACAGGGACACGGATCGTTGTGTAGGTGTGGTCACAGCAGTAGACTTTGAGCAGAACTGGAAGTGTAAATCAGAGCAAATATGAGACTGTCAGCAAGAAGGAAAGAAGGAGCGGCAGGACTGCAAAGTTGGAGGCAGTTGAATTATTGCACTAGTTTCAAAAATAAGGGTCAAATCAGAGGGGGCAAGGGATGATTTTAAAAAAAGAGCAAACTATACTTTTTAAAAACTTTTCTCTAATCTTTAGTTTTACCTAAATAAAACAACACATATTAACATATAACATATAACGTTAACATATTAACATATATTAAGAGGTCATGATTCACTCAGTCAAAGCTTCTCATGTCCAACAACATTCAATGAGAGCTGACTTTGATTAAGCATATGCAAACATTACATTTCCATGTGTGTGACTAGAGTAGAATACCAATGACTCATTTCGTCTTACTCAGAAGTAAAAACCACATTAAAAAAGGAAATCCGTTCTGTCTACAGAACTGGGCTTCCTGGAGCCTGGAGTTTCATACAGCTGATATAATGTTACAGGGACAGACAGCTAGCCTGGTAAGACCATTCGGATGACGAGAGCTCAACATTGTATTTCTCTCCCTATAACAGTCAGGATTCGCTGCCACCCAAAACACTTTCAGTGGGCATGAGTTACTCACTTTGACAGACAAACTCTTTCAGCCAATCCTGACACTAGCATTAGCGTCTGCTCCTCTACTACACAAATACGTTGTCAGTTAGACAGTAATGGTCTAAAAAATGCAATTCATGTATATTTACCCTTTGTTTGTGACGTGTACCTCGTCGACAGCAATCCCCATGAGGTTTTTGCGATACACTGGCATTGCCAGCATATTTCACCATTTCTCATTCAGCAGCCACCTGCCTCTGGACTGCTGAATCCCAGCTGGCAGTGTCCTTGTTTTATGTCCAAAGCTTTGTGAACTAGGACTGGACCTAAATATTCAGGTATTCCTTAACTGGGTAGGTATTCAGCTTTCAATTAAGGCGTTCGGTTTTTCTTTTTTTTTTTTCCCCAGAGCAATAATGCCATTTCAGTGTTTGTGATCCTGCTGCTAGCCCTGTAACACACACAGTGACAGGAATGATCATTGTACCTAATGTTTATTAACAGGACAGAGGGCTTTTTTTTTTTTTTTTATAAAATGTTACAACTGCTGACAAGCAGTCCGAGGCTCACGGGGCTGGCTCTTATGCAACACTGAAGCTCCGTGGCGCACACCGTCTCTGTGTCACCTGACACGCTGAAACGGTTGGGGTCAGGATCCCATCTCTCCCTCACCTCCCTCATACATGAAGCCCATGATCTCTTCCAAAGCTGATGGTGAAGCAATGAAGCGCATGACCTCCCTCACTTTATGGAAAGGCACTGGGGCCCATCATCATCGGGATGGTCTTACCAGGCTAACAGACAGCAGTGTGTAGCAACACTCGTACTGTTTAGACTTAAGGAAACACATCTTTTACTCACTTTCATCATTACTCTTGATGGGCTGACGTTTCTGAAGCTTCTCGTCTCCCATACTAAACTGCCGCAGTAGGACTTTGTGCTGTAACAAAGTTTAAAAGATTCAGAGATCATGACAGTTTTGCACAGTAACAAAGTAAGCAATAAGTTAAATATACACATAAACTTTAATTTTGAAGAAAAATAGTCAGCATTACCTTTTTCTGTGACACTCTGGCATCTTCAGTGCTGAAGTGTGGAAAAATAAGCAATAATTAAGCTTAAGTTACATGTTTGTTCATCTACCAATACAACTTAACCTTTGCTTGTTAATACAAACTGAAAAAAACAGATGCCCTGCATTAGGATTAAGATTCATTCATTCACTTACTTTCTCTTCACACTTCTGTCCAGTTCTGTTAGTTGATCCCTGAGGGCAGGAATTGCTTTGGCATCATTAGATACTGCCACGAGAAACTCCTGCAAAACATATCATATGGCATATCTATGAATCAGAGTCTGGGACAGGATTGTCTGCACATGGTGCCCGAGCCGGCAGCTCGCAGTTAACAGTGCTACCTGAAAAAATAGTGCTAATAACTGCAACAGTGCTAAAAGAGCTAAATGTTAACCTGCAGGGGGGGAGGAGGGTGGGCATCATGCACAAAAACATAGACACATCAGCATTAAGTGTTTTATAAGCACGGTGCAGATTAACAGTGATTAGCTAGCCAGTGGGACACACTCACATGCACCACAGCAGAGTCCTGCAAGACCCAAACCGGCACAGTGACATGCAATACTGCAGCTGCCACCCACACATATGACCAACTAAGCTCTGCAAGATCGACACAAGCTCTCTAACTGGTACCGAAAGTCCCATAATAACCATTTGCAGAACAAATAATTTGGTCAAACAGCAAGTGAAGTAATCATTTTGGGCCACTTTACACAAGTGAAACTAAGATATTATTTTCATTCATTCATTTTTAGGAAATACAATATAAACTGATATTTTTGGCTGACTCTTAGAAATAAATTAAACAAAATACCACCCACAAATCACCTTTTTTGTGGGGCATCTGCTGAGTACCTGACCTGATGCAGGACCCAGCGGGACAGTTTACCACAACAACAAACAGCGCTTGCAACACACAACACAACACACACATAGGGAGCATTACTTCATTCTCTGCTCAAGTCATCATTACTCCACAGTATCAGTTTATAGTAAATAGTGGTTTGCTGCTATATTACAGCTATGAAGCGTCAAATACATCTCCTTTAATGTGATCCAAATCTAGAGGCTGACCTCTATGAAAGCCATAGAGACGTCCTCCTCCTGCAGGTGATCTCCATGTACAGCAGCCCACTGCATCACCAGACGGATCACCCTGCGCTTGTTGTTGAGTGTGTAGTCCAGCTTCTCCTGCTCAGAGCCCTGAGAAGCCTGGGCATGGTAGGTGCACAGCAGTTAAAGATCAAAATATTGTAAGCAGAGCAGAGAGGAAGAGGGTTTTTTTAAGCTCAGTTTCACATTTAACCACATTACGTAACACAGCGCTAAAAGGATATTGGGCCATCAACACTGGACACAGCTGACTGTTTGGGATGAAGACACAGTGCATGAGCACAAAGTCATCTATGGCCGAGTCTGTGACAAAAACAGAGAGATGGTTATGTCAAACACCTGCGTAAGAGCAGATCAAAGAGCATCCAGAGCCATGAGGCCTTGATCTGCAAGGCACTGCCTCTGTCACCTCTGCAAGAAAAAAGATCAGCTCTGTGACGTGTGGCTAATTATAGATAAGAACAAACAGGTCAGGGCAGAGCAGCAGGCCGAGGACGTACAAAGAGAATACTGCACAGAAGAAAACCCTTAAATGATCATCACACTGATAGATCATATTAGAGGCATTAATCTGAATGCTGCATGCTGAGCAGTACCTGACTCCGTGAATTGAGAATCCAATCGCATCATTTCGAGGAGGTGCTCCAAAATCTTCTCCGGGGTTCCCGACATTACCTTGTATCTGGAGCAACACAGGATAAAACACACCCTTCACTAATCAAGAAACACTGGCTCTTAGTGCTCTGTGACACCTCGATGGCCCTCCACTGATTTGTCTTACTCCAACATGTGTCTGTGATTGCTTCATTTGATAACAATCCTATTTACAATCACAGGGTTCTCGGCCCGGCTCAAGATTAAGGGGAGTCTGGGCTAAGAGCTGTCAGAGAAGCCAAAATAAAAATGTCGGGGCATCTTCTCTGTGAAGGGGAATCAACACAGTCCAGCCTCGGTCGTTTTCATTAGTTGATAACAGCACAAGAGGGAGCTACACGACACGTGTTGTGTCTCCCCCACAGTCTTGACACTCTCGTGTGTGAGGAGCCGAGTTGATTAGAGGGCGACCCCGAACAAGTAATTGTGACATGCCAGGTTTTCTTTTTCCCCTGGGAGCCAGGGCCATCGTTACCATTAATGTGTCTCTCTATATTACAGCGACCGTGGTGCGGTGACAGATGCCCCTTTTAAGATAACGCTTGTTGGCTGCAGTGCACAGGATCGTGCACACACGACCAGGAAGCATTTTTATCTGCTGGTCACACTGACTGTTTACAGTCCAGTACTCACCAGAAACTTGTGATGTTTTTAAGGATAAAGCTGGTGTTGTTATTTTTATTTTTTGTTGTCAACAAATCTGGCAAAAAAACAACAACAAAGTATTATCTGTGTAGCCAAATATGTTCTCCCCTCAAGAAACAGTTAAAACATTTAGAGTAAATTAGCCACATTCAGAGCTCCCACACATTTTCTTTGCCAAAATATATACATATATAAATATATACAATAACACTTAATAACCATTCACAACATATAACAGAATTGGTGGTAAATTTGAATCCTAGTTTGAATTGCAATCAAAGTGTCTTAAGGCTTAACAAATCACCTACTGATTATAACAGGGTTTTACTACATGTTAATCCATTGTCTTTTTATACAACAGCCTGTTACACAACTTTTACCTACGGGTGCTATAGTTTGAGACTAACCATTTATTCAATATTTAAAAAAATGCTTCTAAATTGTGAACTGGGAAACTTAAAGTGTTGCCATTTTAACAAGCACATGTCAATCACAAATAAGATGTTCAACGCACATATTCTTACACGCTGCATTTAAACATGAGTGACATGCAGTGCAGTGGATTGTGGGTACATTTACTTGTAATGGGAGGACGAGGCTCCATGGGTGGAGGTGCGACTGTTGCTGAGACTCTTCTCTAACACCAGAACATCCTGACCGTGCTCCTTCAGACGCACAGTGTTGGCCTCCACGTCCTACGCACGCACACGCACACGCACACGCACACGCACACACACACACACACACACACACACACACACACACACACACACACAGAGAGAGTATACAATAAAGGACGAGCAACAAGCTGCGCAAGCTAAACAGATATAATGATGTTTACAACACTGGAAAGTTGTGTGTACTTTTATCTGAGCCTGTTTCTGATTTAGTCAATATGAGCTGTCTCTTCCATAACTAGCTGAGAACAGCACGTCACCAAGTGAACACAATGTTTACACCATCACAAAATTGCAGAGGTTTGACTCGCTGTCATTTTCCCTGTTGCAGAGAGAGCGGCATTATGTCAACAGGTTCTGGTCACTGAGCAGAGTGGATTAGTTGGCTTGTCCGCTGTGCAGTCAGCACACAGCCACACTAACCACAGCAAGCAGGGGGCTTAAACAAAGTTCCTGAAAATGCAATGAAGCCAAATCATATTTTGTGAGCCTTAACACCGTCTCGTGTGGTGATTGTTACTCTATAAACAATGTTTACTTTATTGATGAGAGATCAAAAACAAAAAAATTCTAGATTATTTAGACACTGGATTAATTCTATTCTAATGAGGTAGCAGTTTGGTCAACCCTTTGAAACCCCTTTGATTTCTTTTGAAATCATTAGCAGATAGAAAAAAGCAACTAAATTGGACATGGCCCAAAAATCAGCAAAAATAATTGGAAAAAAAGAGGTTACAATAAAATTACCCGAAAATAAGAAAAAAAGTTAAAAAAAAACAAAACACAAAAAAGGTAAAGTAAATTACATAAAATAAGTATTGAAGATGCATATTCATTTTATATATTATATTACATTTGCAATAATAAAGTTTTCTGTACATTTTTGGATAATCCACTCCACTTTTTCAAAACAAACACATTTTGAGGTAATTTTCTTGTCAAAGTTTACTAATTTCTTGCAATTTGTGGAACATTTCTTTCCAAGTTGATCATTGCCTCTTTTGCCCATGTTTTTGAGAGAAATCAAACCAATTTGCTCAGGTTTCAAAGAGTCAAATTGCTTGTGAAAGGCACCTGAATTCAGCATAAAAAAACTGATATCGATCCAGGTTTCAAAGGATTAAACCCCTGAACAAGAAGCGGCTTTCGGTGGGGTCAGTTGTCACAGTCTCATTTTGTACAGCAAAGTTAAAAATGACACATTCTTGAGCCTGAATTTTAGGAGACAGATAGAGACACTGCATTATTTAGTGGAAGAGTGCAACCATAAAAATTAGGAGCCTTGGGTTTAAATATTTAAGTTGAATTATTTACAGTTGTTATTATCAGTACAATTATACAATTATCATAACATGTTTTATATTTTGATGACTGAGCTAATGTGTGCAGAGGGCTGGGGTATTATCTCAAGGGACACAGTACATAACTTTTGTAGCTGCATTGCTGAGTTTCTACCAACAGAGGGCACTACAGCTTTTTTTAAAATGTAACAGTAAAACCATCAGAAGATATTTGACAGAAACTAACCCTCAGAATCCTGTTGAAGTCCTCCTTGTCAACTCTCAGGAAGTGGCAGTTGTCCTCTCGCAGGACAATAGAGGCAGCGCGGGGGGCGTCATTGACAAGAGCAAGCTTTCCAAAGTCATCTCCCTCGTGAAGAGTGCAAACGACGCCCTGCGTCACACACAAAGTGAGCGGTTACTTGCCAATAAATTAACCTGCTGGTCAGAACAACACAAACAAATCACCATGATTATAGGATTAGTGTGATCTCATCTAGAGAAATACCTACTTTTCCATAGATGACAACGTTGACTGAGCCTTTCAAAATAATGTACCATGACGTGCCCTCCTCCCCCTGACTGAACACTGAGAGGAAAGAAACAAAGACAAGCTTTGGTAGACTGATATACTCTAATATGACATTTGTTGGATTAATTCTGACTCTGTAACACATTTATAAATTGTATAGTTTGGCGTCAGCTGTTTGAAAAAGTCACATCATTCATTTTATTGCATTACTTACACACTGTTCCTGCCTTTGCATGAGACTCAAATATCAGCACTCCTGCCAGCTCTCTCTTTACCTGCAGGGGAAACAGATAACTCATGAAGATCAATGTGAACTAAATTCATTTTACTTAGTAGCGCAACAATGGAAGAGTACAGTCACGCAAAGTTTACACTCCTGCTTCCTCGCTAGTATAAAACAGAGTTTCCTGCAGTTCAGTGTGAGCTAAAATTCATCACAGAGGCAGCTTGCAGCAGTTCTCATATAGCTTGTTTTTCAGTTTTACTTAATCCTTGCAGTGATGCAAAGTACTGATTTCGCAGAACATGAATTAAAATGTTAAGTTTATAAATATGTGATGATCAGTGCTGAGATGACCTCACAGGTACATATGAGTGATTGGTACTTCATACTCAAGTACTCGAGACCTCGTTTGGCTGTAAGTATTCATTTACTGTATAGAATAATCACTGTCCTACCTCCCACAAAAGAGCATGACTTTTTCAGTGCTGCGTCTTGCCTATGTAATGTTAATGGTGGCTACACATAGCTTTGCTTGTTTTTAGTTTACTTCTGTTAACTTTGAATTCATAGTTCAATAGAGTAATTTCAGGCTGTTTGTTAATTAAATATTTTTTTAATTTCACTTCAGAGATTGCAGTTTTCCATTGTTGGCCAATTTGTATTCTTAGTGCTATGTTAGATTATTTATTTTTATTTAATTTTTCTGTCAGGATTTGAGTACTTAATAATAATTTAATGCAAGTACTTCAATATGGCAGAAAATGTCCATCTCCAATACGCCCTCACTCAGCTTTTATAGATCTAGTGTGTGGGATTTAGGTTACAAAGTGCAACAAGCTTAAACTTCTCCTGTGTGCCGAGCGTCTAGAAGAACTCAAAAATGCAAATAGCCTAATCTAGAGCCAGTGTTTGATTTGTCCGTTCTGGGCTACTGTTGAAACACAGCAGACTCCATATAAGAGGACCCGCTACATATGTAAATATAAACACTTCCTTCTAAGGTAATGAAAAAAACTACAATTCATATTTTCAGGATTCAGATTATAAACGAACAAAAACATAGTTAGGAATATTATATTGTATTTCTGCCAATAGACGCCCCTGAATCCTAAACACTGGATCTTTAAATGTGATAAAAGTTGAGGAGCTGAGCGTGTTTTTTACTGCCACAGGAGAGAGAAGCTTTTTTAATGACTGCAGAGTGACAACAGGGTTCATATGGTCACACAAGATAGAGAACCCGCACTCACAGTGGTAGATAGGTGAGATAAAGCCTTTATGTGGAGCAGCTCTTCATAAATGATCTCCAGATCATCTGCTGTTCTTTCAGACGGACTGGAAAAAAGGGAAATAGGTCAACAAATAATACCATCACACTGATTTGCTTTATTTAATGCTGATTTAGAGATTATTGCTTTAGAGCCGTACTGTTTCCTCAGAATCATCCTCATATGGGCGTCAGGTCCAATCTGCAAGAGGAGGAGCAAGGTGTCCTGCAGCTCCTCCAGACTCTCCCTCCTCTCCTCCTCGCCGGGGAAAGGAGCGTCCTCCTGCTCGTCGTCAAGGAAGCGGTAGAAAAGGTACTTGTCCTGGAAGCTCAGCTCCTGGTCCACTGCGTCACAACAACACAGGCACAGACAGCAGGGCTCACATTTGTTTAAAAAAAAATCACTGCTTCGCACGTACATGTGGTGCAGACACAGACATCACACAGAGTCTCACCATGGTTGAGAACACCTTCTTCCAGCAGCACCTGCCACATGCCCACAGCCTGAATACGAGAGTGGACACAGGCGCTCTGCTGCATTTGCCAGTCAACCAACTCTGTCCCCACACAACACTGCCTGGGAATCACAGGAGAGGTCTACATAAGGTTTTATACAAGACTGAGCAGTTATGTAACACATTTCCTCTGATTTTATTAATTGAATCTGCCTGTTCTTGGTTCTTTTTTGTTTCCAAAGTGTTTATAGGGCATTGCCATAAAAGAGCCAGGTGGTTAAATAAAATACATGAATACAAAGGTGCTGCATTTAATTTTGTTTTTATGTATTATTTGTATTTTTTTTCCTCTTTCTTTAATCTTAACACTTTTTGTTTTCAGTTTTTTAGTTCAATTCAGTTCAGTTTGCTTTATTGGCATGATTGTTTGTAAAATAATATTGACAAAGATAGTTTTGTTAACAGAACAGAACATTCCCTAACACAGAACCAAATAATAAAAACAAAAATAAAAATAGCGTAAAATAAACCTATTGTTCTGGAAACTTCCACAGAAGCCATTTCGAGTATTTTACCAGGTTTTTTTTATGTCAATAGTGTTGCAGATTGGTTTATTGTGGCATGAGTGACCGCATGGCAAGATGGTCTCTAGTTTATTTGGCAATCAAAAAAAAAAAAGCATCCACAACATATACCTCTAAACTGTGGCATATATCTCTTAAAACCTAGAGACGTACTGTATATCTCTAAAGGGATAACAACTTCTATAATTTTGTTAATTTCCTCTTTAACACTTTTCCAGACCCCTTGAATTATTGATCAAGGTATGTGTGTGGTCCACTATTTTTAAACAGTTTCTCTTACAAAATGTTACAGATGGTTATTTCACAAAACAAAAATAAAAATAAAATGTGTATTTGAATATTGTATTTTGGAAATCCATTCAAACTCTCTTCATATTTGTATTTTCAGATTGTTTTCATGTGTGTGAATGAACTGTTAACGTGTTTTTACTTGTCTAATAGTGTCTCTTGATGAAATAATATAAATAAAGTATTTTGAATCAAATTGAACTGAATGATGCAATCTTCCAATATCAATTAATTAAGATGCTAACTAACCTGTACGTCTTCAAGTGGTACTTCCTGTCTCTGATCATGTGAGGCGCCCTGGAGAGGATGGCGTTACGGAGAATCTTTCCTGCCCGCAGGATCTTCTCAGAGGGGACCTGCGAAGCAGATTCAAGTTAAATATCAGCACATTAGAGTCCTACTGAGCGCCCACCACATTAACATGTAATGAATGGTCCCTAAATACACAAAGTTGACAGTGTTTACTACCTGAGAAATGCATTTAAGGTGGGATTTGGCAGGACTTTCAATGAATGACTTCTGCAAAATAAAACAAAAGAAAATATAAGAGGAAGTGAAATGAAACACATCATGAATGACAAACTAAGGCTCTTCTGATGATACAAAACTCAACATCACAGAAATCTGGTGAAATGAAGGTTTGTTGTTGTGGATCACAACAGTCCTGTAATTGGCCATAAAAGATGTCAGGGAAACAACAACATGTCGGACAGTCAAGTGTTTTTCTCTCAGTGCGGGCCACAGGATGTCTGTATAACTCACATCCGACATTAGCTGTCAACTTTAATTGAACTTGTGGCTTTCTTTATTGCTGCTCCGTCAAAATAACAGTCCGTTACCAGTCTCTTGACTGGTAGCGACTGCTTAAATGGGACACAGATATTGTGAATTACTGTATGCAAATGTGTTTTGGTTTTGGTTTTTTTCCCCACTGGGGCCATGGGGTGGGCTGCTGGGCTGTGACATTTAAAGTGCATTCTGCATGCTTCAGAGAGCAGCATAACCAGTGCATTTATGTGAAGGCTGTAAAGTTCATCACTTATTTACAGGAAAATTAGTCCACTCAGTATGCAAAGAAGTCGGGCTTTCGAACTGATTACTTATATATGTTAAAGTAAACTAAAGCTGTTTGTTACACAGAAGAAAACAAGCTATTATTACATAACAGAGTGTTCTTGTGCTCATGTTATGACTAATCTGTATGTAGGAACAAAGCATGGGGCACCATTAATCTGCTGTAGTGCCACCTTATCTAGCCAGAAGTCAGGAAACGGCCGCAGGAGAAAGGTGGGACAGGAACTGTTACGATGGGAGACAAAAGCAGTCATCTTGCTTATATTTAGACCAACTTTAAACAAACTTCACATTCTACACTCCTTTCCATCCTCCGTTGGAGAGGCGAGTAACAGTAAAGGAAGTCATTACGTCAGACGACAAAACAACTCAGAATGACTTACTACCTAAAGGTTTAGGTGTCGTTCACTTGCAATAACTCCCTGTTAGACAGGAGCAAAGCCAATAAACCAGCAAGTTTCAAAACTTGATGTAATAAAAAATCACATAAATAATTCATGTGTGTCAGCCAAATTACCTTATTCTGATGTTTAGAAACTGAAACAAACGAGTTGTTGCTGATGTTCTCTTTGTCCGGCATTCCTGGTGGAAAAAACACAGAGTATATTCATGAAGTGACTTAGGATCTGTGACAAAGATCACTGTGAAGAGTGTCCTATTATCTAACTAACCCCTGAGGAAATAGTCCTGTACGGAGCACATGCAGGTCAGTGTTAGAAAAAAAGCACCTTACAATCTTTATACTATGCTTAATCTTCTTCACTGGGCCTTTTGCTCAGGCTTCTGCTTAAAAATGACATGCCTAAGAATGGAAACTGACAAAACGTTACACTTTAAGAGTGAAGCACGTCGCTCCGTGTCTCATTCAGTGGCTTGTGCTGAGCTCTCGTTACTATAACCAGGGACAGATGTAGGGATTTGGAGGCCTGGGGCCACAGGTACATTTCCTTATTTTCAAACTTTCTCTTAATTTAATATAAAATATCCCTAAAATATGTCTTCAGTTCACTCAATGATAGTAAAGAAGTCCCTGAAGGAAAAGGTTAGGAACCACTGTACCTGGTCCAGCCATATACTAGGTTCTAACCTATTCTTGTATAGGTACATCTATGCACCCTCTTTGATTCCTCGGTAAAGTGTCAAACTCATTTGACGTCTTTTCTATGTTACTGTAAGAATCAAATCCATCTGAAAACAACAATTTTTGGCTTTATTTCTAAAAATAAATCAGCCTTTATACATGTTGACAAACAATCATCAGTAATGTGGATATAATAACCATGTGGGTAAAATTAAATATTTAAACAGTTAAAGCAGTCTGGTAAGTCAACACAGTCTCACAGAAATACATGAAATAGATACAAAAACTTTTTTTAAGATTAGGTTTCTGGGGGTTTATGTCTTTAATTGATAGGACAGACTAAGCATGAAAAGGAGAGAGAGAGAGGGGGTGACATACAGCACAGGGCCGAGGCCGGAATCAAACCCACGGCTGCTGCGGTGAGGCAATGCACAGAGTTTCTCACACTTTATACTGTCTTCATGTGTCTACTATGGCAAAAGATCCTCATGATTTTATACTGGCCTTGTTCTCTTGTAACAAAATATAGTTTTAATACCATCGGTGGCCACCATCACATAACCTGGAAAAGACACAAGACTTCCCAGATTATGATATCCAAAATCAAAGACGATATCTAGTCGAATTTCACGATATTGATAAATTGCTCAGCCCTCCTTCAGATTATCTCTGGTTTGATTGTCAGATCTTGTTATTGTATTTTATTCCCCTTGTTTGCTTTTCCAATCATATACATCTGACATATATTTACAGGGTTCCCACACATTTTGACTTTTCAAGGACCCCAAATTATAATTTTAAAAAATTACACACACACAGTAACATTAAAATTACTGTGACTATTTCATTACACACAAATCCATGAATTTTTCACATATTTTAGTTGTTTTTACTTATTCCATGAGTACTCCAGACATGGAAAATGTGTTTGTGAAAATCCATGACTTTTCCAGGTTTTCCATGACTCTGGGAACACTGCATTTATTTCTCTCATCATTATGAATCAGAAAGTTATTAGTTTTTCTTCTTAACATTATTCATAATTTGAGATTCCATGCACTTTTAACTTTTGGATAAAATTGACTTTCTTAACAGATCTAAGCTGTAAATTTTGTTTTGTTTATAATTTATTTTTCTCCTTAGACAAACGTGCTGTTAAGACTCAACAAACATGCTGTTAAGACTCAATTTCTCTGGTTGTTACTGTACATGAGCAGCAAAACGATGCAAATGAAGGAAATCACTGAGGGAATGTGACAGTCGTGCGGAGGGTTTGCAGACTAAGAGCTTTAAGCTTGTACAGTTCCCCTCCAGGACAAATAGCATAATCAGTCAAAGCTGCTCAGTCACAACTGTATCTGCAGGCAAAAACTCTGCTATTCTTAGACGTGCCTCTCACACTGCTGATACCACAAAAAAACAGACACAGAATCCACATGATACATAGAAAGTGGAACATAGCTAGAAGTGTTACGTTATGCTTCTGGCTATACATCCAGGAATGAACCTCATCTGTATCTGTACAACTTTGTTCACAATGTTCTGCTATTTCTGGCTTTGTTTTGTGTTCCTGGTTATTTGTGCTATGGTTCTTTCCTGCAAATATTTTTCTATTGTTACTTTCGTGTTGCACAATTTGACTTAGCATTTTAGACCACCTAACCACTGATCAAACAATGTCCAACAGGGAAAAAAAATTATGGAAAAGTCTGAAAGAAAACCATGATACAAATATAAAGAAAATGGTCAGTTGCTGTGTTTACAAACTGCCAGTTTTCTTTCACAGCAAAAATGAAGGTTAATAATGTTGCTAGCAAAGGTTTGACTACATTAGAAATATTTGAGCGAGAACAAAAACTTGGCAGGAAATGTACTGCAAACTGCAAGAAATCTGCAGATTAAAAATATGATTTTCAAAAAAACCCAGGGAAAAATGTCCACAGAACTAAAAATTTAGAGTCATTTTTGTGGCCACCTAAAGAATTTAAGTCCGATATTCCCTCTCTTTTAGCTGTTTTTTATCTTCTCAGTCTCCTAAGGAATGTAGTCGTCATTAACTGCTAAATGCTCCGCTATGTTCACCAGCAAGTCACTAATTGGGTCTGTTTAGTGCAGATAATTATATGTAGCTTATCACATTGCTTCACATTATCATTAAATACATCGAAAAGAAGTCTTAAAATCTGCTCAGCTCTGTACTCGCTGACCTCTTTAATGTGACAAGCATTCATTTGTGATGCTCCATTGTGTGTAGTTCCATGTTGCATCGTCTGTCTCATGTCTGCTCCTTTGTATCACTTTATATCATATGCTATGGTGTGCATTGTTTGGCTTGTGTGGGTTTTTTCTTTTTTTTCTGTACAAGTTAATATTTTTATGTTATTGTACCGTGTCTTTGTCCTGACCTGCTGAGGGACTGCAGAAACTAATCAGCTCAGGGCTATAATCTGGTACGGTGCATCAAATGGTAACATTTATGTTATAAACCGCACATGGTCCTTTTAAATAAAATAAATAAACAAAACACATTGTTGTGATTAAATATTGATCATAGCTCCTTTAAAGGGTAACTTTGCAAGAGAGAGGTTGGACACCAAAGAAGCAGCTGGGGAAGACAGCGTGTATACAGCCAACATATTTTTACATCTAACAGGGTGAATTAAGAGTTTATTTCAACCAAATCAGAACTGGTGATTGCTGGCACAGTGGACAGACAGTGACTTTTGTTTAGTTTCTGTAGCGTTTGAATGAAGAGTGTTTTACAGTTATAAAATTGCTGTTTACTTAAAAGGAGTCTTTAACAAAAAAGTCTCTCTCTCTGGATATTTTCTGTAATGCTGTCACGGACACTTTTAACAAAAGTTTGAGCCTGTTTTGTGGCTGCCAACTGCAGCAGTCTAGCAAAAACATGTTGTTCCCTTAGTCACTTAAGACTCAAAAATATGGGAAAATGGGTCCAGATTGAAAAATACTTAAGTTATCTTTAATAATGAGTCTCATTTTGGTGTTTGTCTTCTTACAAACTCTTTCTGCATCTCTATTTATATGCTTTGGGTCTGAATAGAATCGGTGCTTGTTTATTGTTTTTGAGAATTTAACACAGCTGTCCATCATTTTATTCATGATGCTGACACTCTGGTCCATGTGACATCACAGCTCTCATTCAAGTGCCACATCAAGTCAGTCACATCAGTAGAAACGCAGCAAACAGTTTCCATGTGAGAGATGAAGCCGAGATAAGTGAGAAAAATCTAAAATTGAATTTCTTGTTAAAAGATGAGATTTAGTTTGAGTATTTCAGAGCTGAGAGCAAAGTGTTGTGTTTTATTGAACAATAGTGGAGAAACGTGTGCTTTAAAAAGGCGCTCAGGTAGAGTGACTGCATGCCTGAACGAAACAATGCTGACTTTAAAAGCTCCACCTGTTAAGTGCTGTAGCAGCACGGCGCTGTTGTTACTAAGAAAATTGTTTAAAATATGTTTAATTCATTTGACTTTGCCACTACAGTTACAGCACCACTAAGCTGCTGTGGATGTAGTGTACAGGAGAGTGCATCAGCCTCCAGCTGCTTGATGCTTATGTCATTTCTGTCCTGGTGTACTCATGCATAGAGTGTATACTGTAAGTCCCCTAAGTACTGCACAGTATACTGGAAAAAATACTGTGAGCCCTGCTCTTAAAGTGTTGCTCCACCGCACATCACAGTGATGAATACTAAAGCAGACACATGGACTTTTAATAGCAGCACAAAAGGCTACAGTAGTCCACTGAAATCGCTTTGATTGAAACATTTTCTTTAAAATGTGCCCATCATTTCCGAACTCTTTAAAAATACATAACAACATACTGTGAACAAGCAGCCAGTAAGTCAACAGACTCTCTGGATTTTCTCACTGCTGTTTGTCATTTTTATGGTGCATGACTTTGAAGCAAGCTAAGTGCTCTGTTTGTGCAAAGCAAAGTCAATATTGAGTTAACTTGCAACATAAAAGCAGAAATAAAAGTATCAGCGTTTATCGCAATGCCAGAGGATGAAGGAGGATCGGGCAGTAACGGAGTTTAGACCAACAAAATTATTATTACATAATGTACTAAATAAGATGTTAAATAAGATTCTATGTTATATTACACTATCTAAACATGGTGAAATCTTAATGTACAAAGTAAAAAAAAAAAAAAGGTCCCAAAAAGTTACTTTTGGGAATATTTAAAATATAAAGAGATGCCATTTACTGTAAACACTGTTCTTTAGGTTCTTACACCAAAGATATTCTGCTTGCAAACCTTGAAATACATCGAATCTACTCTGAGCTCTGCTTTTCTATTTCTACCATTACATTTTGAGTAACTGATTTAAAAAAGCAGCTAAAAGTAAACAAAATGCATCGTTGTACGTGTTTCTGATTATGTAACACTGTTACTGAACATCCTACCAAACCACGTGCACCAAATGAAACATTTGAACATTTGCACAATCTCCTGTTTTGGTTGCCCAATGGCTGATGCACTTCCTTTGTGTTGTACATCGAGGATTTGTTTTCCAAGGAGATTGTACCCCATGGCAGACAGAACTGCACAGTGGGGAACCGATCTAAAAATGCTGATGGTGTCTTTATTCTAGAGCTGTTAAATTATGCAATCAACATATACTTCATAAGTATCACAGGGGTAAGCAAAACACTTGACTATTTCCACTTTATTTAAAAGTTAAAATAATATTTTCAAATCTCCCACAGCCCGTTCTGTAAGTTAATACAACAACTCACAAAAATTTAGAAAAATTTGTGAAGAAAATGTGCAATTGCTAAAGCGCTCAGAAATATCAACAGTAATACTCACTGTCGGCACTACAACCGCTTTCCATCACACCATAGGGCGGGGCGAGCAGTCCAGCCATGCACTGATGATATTTCTATCAAAGATAAAGAAGAGAACAAATCAGTCACAGCAGTCAATAGCTGACAACAAATATTCAATTTATCAGAAATGTGCAATCTAAACATACAAAAGATAAAATGTGCATTTTGCCATTTAATGGTGGTCACAGGGTTGCAGCACATAATATGTCAATAAGAAAATTGTAGCATCATAAAGACCGTAGTAGTTTTTTTTTGTTAAGGAGACTTTGTCCATTTGTCTCATCATTTTATCAACTTGACCATGGGAGGCCAAAGTAATGCACCATGTCCAAGTGTGGGAGAGGTAACATGCTGTAACGCAACAGCTGACTCTCACAGCTGGTAATTCGGATAAATGTAGAGACTTTTGACGGAGACGTTGCCTTCAAAGACAGCTCTGCAGGATCACCATCAGTGATGAAGCACTGAAATCATTTACTTGTGCAAAAGTATCAATATAATAATGTAGAAATCAAAAGCAAAATGTATTTTTGTTTCAAAAGTTCAAGGACTCATTCTGCAGCAAAATAACACCCTTTGACTGATTTTTCACTCTGTTGCCAGTTTATTCGGTACACCATGGGAAAGCTGATGCAGTCCAATCCATCACTCCTGAAATGATTCTTTCCTCAGTGATAGAGCTTTTTTGTTATTTAGTCTACTCATGTTCATATAGATGAGATGGATAAATAAAAGGAACACCTGTCTGTATGAAAAACTGCAGCCTCCAAAATGCATCTCTGTAACAATTTAAGCAAAAAACTAAACACTACAATATACAGGTTCCCACTAATTTTTATTGACAACATTTCTAAACTTTTCTATGACTTTTCAAGGACCCAGGATAAAATTTAATGACCATTAATTCAAATTATCATTTAGACTTCTCTTTTTTTAATAATATATATATAAAACTGCAACTGTAACATCCTCAGTTTGATTCTGTCTGGGAGTAAATGGTGGTAAATGTTGCATGTTGTATCTCTTGTTCTCTCCCAACATATCCTGTCCCTGCCTCTCATTATTGTGCTGTCAAATGAAGGCAAAGTGCCCCCTCACACCCATCCCTGAAAAACATCAACCATCAACATCACTTGTCTCCAGGCTGTGAGGACAGTGCTGATAAAAGTATGGACTGTTTGTTGATATTTTGTCCTCATTAGACCTAATGTCCAAATGGAAGAGGGGTCAATGACTAATGATCACTAAGAGTAATTATTATACTGTACTTATTATTATACTTATTTGACAATAATACATAAAGGGGATTCATTGTGCTCACTTTCAAGTTTATATTTGTATTTTGGGTTCTACTGGAACATGTTTACATGATTTAATGTTGCAAATTCTTTTACTCGTACTGTGCTGAAACACCTGTATTCATCCTCTGTCTGAGAGTCCTCTGTTTTAGCGTCTGTCCCCCGAAAAAGCCCAGTCTTCTCCTATTGGTCAGCATTTTAACGGTCTTCTGTATCTCAGCATCTCTGCACCATTGTTTCAGCCAGAAAATGACCATAATAGCATACAGTGCCAATTTCTACAGTGAAAAATCTCAAAGAAAAGATTCTAAACAAAAATCTTCACAACTAGACATGTTGCAGCAAAAGCAGAAATCAGTGAGAAAGTAGCAACATTGGTGAACAACATGACATGTTTCCCTGACATTAGCACGTAGCTAGATGGAGCAGTGTGGACTATGTAATGCAGAAGACAAAATAAATAAATGTGTCTGTCAGCTTGTCCTTACAGTAGAAAAATATTGGAAACAGACTGAGATTATTATTGCAAATGGTCCGAAGCCTGAGATTTCTGTTCAATTTTACATATTTCCTCTTAATTTTACATTTGATTACCTCATTATTTGAAACTCTGACCATGTTTAATACGAACATCCAACATACTAACATTATATGACAGAAAATACTGAAAAGCATGATAGGTACCCTTTAAATGCTATAACCTTGGCACAATGCTAAATCTCAGTGTCAGTTTCTAGTCCTCTTTCACTTACTTGTTTCAATTAGTCATGAAGCACTTTTTCCGTTCTGTCGTGCAAGATGCAAAGAGCCACATAGCCAACAGAGCATGACAATATTAATGTACACGCCGTACTTATACCATCACTTTGCCCTGCAGCATCACAGATGTTATGTAATGAACGTCATAGTGCATCCATGCTCTCCTGTAAATGTCATGTTTTCTTCATGACACATGGTTCAAATAGGTCAATCCAACCGTAGCCAATAAGCCATAAAAATATGTATTTGCCTTATACATTGTTAATGAAGGCCCCTTGGTAGTATTTAAAAAGCTGGGTTTAGCATATAATAGCTAACAGTATATCCCAAAATATTAGATTTTGGCAAACTGGGGTTGACCATTTAAATATTATTATCTAATAGGGATTTATTTTCTGTTTTGGATGCCTTTCCCCCTACAGAATACATGCCATCCCTGCAGGAAATGTCAATGGTTAATAAGTGCTTAATAATAAACAGTAGCATATGATATGATTACACACATGAACAGGACTTGCAGTGTGCTTTTTTTAACTATTTATAAGCATGTACAAATCTATGTTTGTTATTTCCTTTCAAACTAATGAAGACAAGTTATTTTATTATAACAACTTAATATTATATAATCATGTATTTGTTAATTGGTGGTATACCAGTTATCATTGCCTCACAGTGGATTTTAAATGAAGGAGCAATCATTTTTAACAAATATGTAAATACATATGAGTTTTTTTCTTGTAACTACTTACAAGTCACTCATAATGTGCTGTAAGTCACTGATTCATCATGCATATGCTCATTATAAATGCTATAATGCACAGTTAAAACAAAGTAATAAAATGAAACAGAAGGCGCAATTTCCTTAAGCGCTGTACTTAAATATAATTGTAATAGTACCACTTGTTCTTTGTCATAATATTTGGCAGCTTTATTGACAACAAATTGTGTACTGTCTAGTTTACAACATTTATCTGATGGCAACATCAAAACAAATACTATTATAAAAATGTTATACCACTGTATACATTTACCTACCAAATTTGCTCCACAAGAACTTAAAATGTTGCTCATCAATAATTCTGTACAAAGATCAAGAATATTTCTACCAATATTATGATTCCTTTTACAGTATAAAAAACTGTAGTTATTCTACAATAACTTCACGGCTGTATGACTTTATAGCAACTTGCTGGCTAATTGTTGCATATAAGTTACTGTAAACCTTTAACAGCACTCAACTCTGCATCTTTTTAAAAGGATCCCTTCGTATTTAGTGTCTATTCTAACATGAGCTAACTCATATAATGTATTCTTTAATCTGTTTTTTTAAACAATTTGTCAAGTAGACTGATGGTTCGAGATTTGTGGTTTTGAATTTGTGGTAAGAGACAAACAAAAACTGATTATGTGCCGAAGCAACTACATTATGAGTCGATAAAAAGCTGATTGAGGACCACTTAGTGACTGACCAGCTCTCTCTACCTTCCCATCATCTGGTCAGAGGAGACTGAAAGAAAGCTACAGCTATGGAGCCATTTGTTTCTGGATGTGTAATGTACTCTCAGAGGTCATGTTTTAAATTCAATTCTACCCCCTGAAGTCAGTTAATCAGTTTAGCAACCCTTCAGGGGCACACGGCTTTTTCCCTCAATTAAGAAGCAGTTTAGAAACGTCTCAGTGACCTCAGTGTTAAACCACATTATCTAATCCAGAATGAGGATTGACTTGCAGCTCATTAAGACACTTAAAGATGTAGATTAATGTTGACTCGTGCCACATTCAGATTATTAAACTGTCTCTTTTGTGGAGGGGATTATATACACGTGCAAACAACAGATTTAAATATGTAGTTAATCAAAAGAACTGAAGACCTATGTTTGTTGACAATTAAAGGATTTAGGATTAGGGAGGAGCACTTAAACTGAGCAGCACATGAACAAATGAACTCAACCCCTCTGAGCCAATAAAGCTGTGCTCCCTGAGGGGTTGAATCCAGTACACAGGGTGGAGGCGTTATCTCAAAGAAGGCTTAGGACCATTTTCAGGTGTGTAAAAAGCACTAAATTTCTATTTTGTTAGTAATGATGTCTCTGACTCTAATGGCACACAATGCATTTGTTTCTTTTACAGCCTCCAGATTGCCATTAAGCCACTGACATTTCAAGTATGATTTTATTTTATTTTTTGTCTACTGCTGTATTTTATCTGTATGGATGGCAAAAGTATCAATAACACAGATCGTCATATCAAATTATGGAACATCTCAGTTTTCACATTAATGCTTTTGGTGGCATGCAAATGCAAGACTTGGGATTCATTATTAATTGTTAAATACTGAACAGGGTTAAAGGAATAGTTTGACATTTTGTGAAAACACTTGCTGAGAGAATTATACTACTCTCATAGTCAAGAGCGGTATCAACATTTGGCAAGAAAAATGTCAAACTTTTCTTTTGAATGAATCATAATTCGCACATTAGCTTGCTTCATTTCAATCCCGGGAGAGTATTAGAGCATTAAATGATTTCACACATCAAGCAGAGAGTTTGCATGCCAGAATTCTAACAAAAACATTATGATAGTATATAAAAGGCAAAATTTAAAGATTTATGAGCCTTGTTAAGATCTAAACATACCATGCTCCCTTGAAACACAAAATCAAATATTAATGAGATCGTTTCATGTCACAATAAAACAACCATTGGGTGTGATTTATGCAGCTACTGTCTCACTTTATAACCATTACACTCAGAGAAATGTCCTTATCATCTATTATCTCCAGTAGTAGAGAAAAAGCAGGCCTGTAAATGCTTTTTAGGATCACTAAGTTGTTACACATCAGCGTTTACTGACAAATGGACAGTCAATAGCCATAGAGGCACAAACAAGCTCCTCAGGGACTCACACACAGCTCTGAACAGAACGTGTTTTAGTGGTCAAATGTTCCTGACCGCACACACTGTGTAAAGCACGGATATACCTTTAGGCGTGTTCAACTGGGTCGAATTATCCGTCCATCTGACATCCAGACAGTTTATAGTGTCTGATTCAGGTTCTTAAGCATTATTGTGTTATTTCTATAAACTGATTCCAGCACATTAGAGGAGATCATGATCTGTTGCTTCAAGCGGATCTACTCAGAGCAGGTGCGAGGTGTTACAAACACTTCCACAATAACAAGGATGTTGTTTGAAGAGATATGATCAGACAGGTTGGAGTTTAAATCCCTTCACATCCATGACTGCCAATGGAGTATCTCTGACCCCCGAAGGCAGCTTTAAAAGCCCTTTTGAGACATTTCACCCTGACATAAAATCCATCCATCACTGAACAAAACAAGCAGAAACAACAACATATATTTTCCTCATTTGTAGTAGAGGTACCTGCTAAGTTGGAGAACCGATAAATCTTTCAAGATTTTTAGCCGCTCACATAGTTCAAAGAAGTAACAGATGGTAATCCAAGAATATCTGGACATAAAAATATCTTGAAATGATCAGACACGCGACAACTTAAGATTTATGATAAATGTAAGCAGCAGCCTATGAGGATAAAAAATTAAGCCAACGTAATCCGAGCTTCTATGTTCTTTGTTGTGGTAGACGGTCCTACCGCATGTGCATGTTAGTGCTAGATAATCACCGCCGCTCTGCACTACACTCATAACTTGGTCACAACACCGTCCCAACGTTAGCCAGTATCTGATTTGCCCAAAATGCATCCCCATCGTTAACCTGCCATCCCTCTCTATCCGGATTCAGAACCAGATGCTGTTGGAAAGAGGAGATTCTTCACTTTTTATTGATATAAATATTGGTTTTGTGCTCCAAATATTGTTAGAAAAAGGCCTTCAAAGTTTGCAGTACAGTGGTTACAAAGACGGCCTTCCAAACTGGGAGCTCATGCTGTACTCCAGAGACTGTCGCAAAATGACAAACAGGAGTAAAAAATAACAGAAACAAGCAATATTCAAATTTTCAATGAAATGAACCCAGGTCCATCCCAAATGGTAACCTCCAGGGCTGAAAAATGACGCAAATACCAAAGTGGCAAAAACTGCAGTTCATTAAATGTCCACTTGAGGCTGGCTCCAGCTGTGAGTCAATCCCCACAGACCCCCATGTTAAAATACCCAACTTCACAGCAGAAATAAACATGTTTAAAGATTACAAAAATGGTTTTGGTCTCAAAAGCTAAAATTCAGCATTCATGAAACTATACCCTATATATATATATTTTTTTTTAAGACTTAAAATTGTGCATAATGAGGGCGCCCGTTGGCTCAGTGGATCGAGTGGGCACCCCATATATGTAGGCAGTGTCCTTGCAAGATAAACTTGAAAAAACTTTTAAAAAAATGCATATTGAAGGGCAGGCTGCTTTAAGTGACAGGCTGTCTGCGAGGCGTTGCTACAGTTAATGAGTCAGAATACCTGACTACAAAATTGACCCCGAAAGCATTTTAAACAGCTGAAGGTAATAACAGGGTTCTACAAAGTGTAATTTCCAACTTAAGCCCACGATTTCAAGCTTGGTAGCTGAAGGTCTCCTACTTTACTCCTTTCAAGTCTTTGTTGACTTCTGTCTTCTGAGAAGCCCACAGTCTGACATGTTTGAATTTCTATCAAAGATAAAGATTTTTCTATTGTGGTATCTCAATTTCAATAAAAATGACTCAAACAGAAAATGTCACGCCCATTCAAAGCATTCAAACTGCCAGATCACTACCAGCCACGTACTGCTGTAACCCTCGAGATAACTGCGAGTGTGTGGGCTGTGGCACTGGCGTTAGAAAAAAACACTGAGGGGCACAGGTATTGTAGTAAAAGTTGAAAAGCTAACTTGACTCAAACGTGATTTATTTTCTGGGTGACAAAATGCCAAAAGCTGCAAACACTGAACATATTTGGTCCATTAATTACAGGTAATATGAATACCACTGACAATTAGATAGTGTCATTTTTTATAATAACTTCACAGAAAAAATAAAGATATTTAAACACTAAAAAGTGACATTTTCTGAAACAATGTAAGTTCACACAGTTAAAATAATATTTCATACACTTGACTATTAACCAGGTAAATGTAGCGTATACAGATATCTCAGAGTCATTCGAGCATATGATCCTGCATTCATCACCACATGGCCTGTTTTATCCCTACATGAAAAGGGGGTTTACAAATGTCTGCAATAACAGATGTGTCATTCTGTATTCCTCTAGTGAGGCTCGGTCCACTGTTTATGCTTATCAGCTCTCAAACACTGAGTTCACTGTTCACAGCTAAAGCAAAACTCTTAGATATTCCTAACCCTTTCTTTTACTAATCTGTTTTTATATATCCTGTGTATGAAACCGATTGTTACCATGGAGTCCACAATATCTCAATCTGATGTACATGTTTATAATGCTTTAAAGAGTCCACAGATAAGTTTCGTCTTATCTGATCAGCAAAGATATTAACCAAGTCGTCTCAAGGCAAATTCAAGCTCCTCCTCTGTCTTTCATGCTTGAGCACATTATTGCATTGTGAGCATCAATGTGCATGAATGCACTGCTGTATTTTGAATAATTCACCCCAGATTACATAACCTACGTAGTGCAAACTGTTCTCAAAGCAGTCAGTGATTATTCTGAACTCTGACAGGCACACTTTAGGCCACTTGGGGGAAACAATTAGGAGGAAAACCCCTCCCAAGAGTTTCAACTCTCCTCTGTTAGATTTCGTCCTTAAAACAAACAGTGACAACATGAACTACGATACTCTTAGTAGGATGCAAATACTGAGTTTTACTTTTGAAACCTGGAAATTCTGAATTTCTAAATAGTTCTGCAACACCAGCAAGAACAGTTCTGCACAAATGTCAAGCATTTTTTCCCTTATTCTTCATATATTGCACAGTGTTTCTCATGCAACAAATGTATTAGATTGTTAAAAAAGTTTAGCAAAGATTACCTAAAGATGCTACCAGCGTCCCATGCAGCCTATTATTCTTGTTAATGACTGGAAGCTCCTCCACACCCTCTTAATCCAGGCGTTAACAAACACTCCAGACACACTCCAAACATGTAAGTCCAGTTCTAAGAGTCATAAGTCGCATCGAGCGCAGTCCAGCATGAACCAGCAGCTCCGTCAGCGCCACTCAGAGAGCAGAGAGAGCAGACTGTGTCAGCCCAGCAGAGTGCCAGTCAGCTGCTGACTTCTCCTGAGCAGCAGTTGCTAGGAGATTACTCAACTCCAGTGAGTGAGCAAGCAGGAGAGCATGCTCGATCACTCTCCCTCTCTCCCTCTCCCTCTCTCTCTCAAGCCTTAGCCAATCTACACACATAATACAGAGTAGTTGCTCATTTTCAGAAAGTTAAAACAGAGATTAACAGGATATGAGGACCAATAATCTGAATTATACAAAACATATATTGCAAAAATGCCCCTGTTGCTTTAATGACCATAACTCCTTTGGAAGAAATTTTCCTCAGAATTTAGCTAAACGAGAATTTTCCTTTGTGCTTCAGATCCAACTCTAAAATGTACTGATGGCACCATCCAGTATCCTGTTCCTATCACTGAGCTCCTTCCTCTCAAGGACACAGACCAGATGGCGTCTTATCTTTGACCTTGTCACTTATCAAAGCCACAAGACAGCTGCATTGAACTCCCTGAGCATTTTCCAACCAAGAAATTAATCAAGCGCTTAAATATGTGGGCCTCCCCAACGATAAGTTTTAAAGTCCGGTGAATATTTTGACATATATCGTTTGTCTCACTTTAAGGATCCTTTAATTAGTTATTGATGTGGTTATTGTCTCAAATGTTTGAGACTTGCCTCAATCTTTAATTGGCTTTAATTGGTGCAGTCTGAGTCAGTCTCGGACCTATGACGATAAGCCTCCGGGGGCAATGACCAATATTTGGGGGGTTCTGGTGTAGCCAGGAGATATCCGAACCAAGACCTTGTCTTCAATGTCATTTCAGCTAATCTCTGTAAACAAATATCTGCTCATAAATGAAGATAAATTGCTACTCAGACTACAAATAGACACCAGAACACTTCTGATATCAAAATCTTGTAGCATTGCCTACATATATCTGCAATCATATACAAGTATCTGTTTAGCAGGACTATGATATGATACAACACAACATGAAACAAAGTTTTTGAGCCCCTTATTGTTCCTGTGGGAATATTTGTCTTGGACTGACAAATGTCTTCACAATCACAATTAAACACACCACATACGAATAAAACAGCACTAGCTGTACTAAATCACCCAATAAATTGCACATAATCCAAATTACACATACCAAAAATAAATTTGTAAAAACATTGCACACCCATTACCTGCAGCTTTAAGATGCTGTTTTATACTGATGGTTTGATGCCTGGCGAAGGTCCATGTTAAAATGTCGACCCTCTGATAAAACTAACCGTGAAAACTCTTTCTTCTGAAGTAAAAAAATATCAATGTTTCTGGAGAATAAAAACAATACAAAATCAAAATAATCCCACACTTATAAATCACACAAGCAGCTTCACTAGCACATTTCAGTGCAGCTTGTTTATGAGTGACAGTGCTGATGAGGGTTGCAACAGTGAATTTAATTAGGGAAAATAGCCATAGATGGCTCATACAATGCTGTGAGTAAATTTGACCATAATTAGCTGATTTTAAAGGATTTTGTACATTTTTTTATAAGTGACAAGCAGTCATATGACATTTGTATTGTGAAAAATATAAACATAACCTTATACATATTTGGTTTTTACTTCTGTTATTTCTTCATCTACAAAAGTATCTTCATTTACCGCATTAAGAGAAGGGCGAAACATCAAAAAAGTGACATGCAAGTCGATTTCCATCTTACTGATTGTATTGTGATTGATTTGTCTCGTGTATTGTGAGTCAACAGATAAAAAAAAAGAATGGATGTGAAGAAATAGAGAGATGGAGCTGAACAGGTGTAGATGTGCTTCACTGAATCATCCTGTCAAATCCCTGTCACTTTACAGAAAAAAAAACAAAACAGCTAGCTGCTACAATTTCAGGACAACCACATGTGATCGGAAATAATGTTTCAATTTGACATTAGTCATCTTGAATTTGATGGAATGAAGCCTTGTACTGAACAGGCACAGATGTAAGACGAGGCAATTTTATAAAAATGTATTTTGAACGTCAATATGATGGACTGAGAGGCACTGCAGAGAGAACAGGCTATTCAATTTTCCTTCTTTACTTCCAATGCCAGTAACAGATTTGATTGGACATTTGAAATTGATTTAATGTTTTTCTTATTGTTTGAATTCAGTTTAGTCAGCTCCTCCATGCTGTTGTTTAACTTGAAGATACAGATCAGCTGAGCAAAAAGGCAAAAATGTTTTTCTGCACTACAGGTTAGGATACGGTCCTTCCTTTACTTGACTATGGTGATGCGTTGTACGTGCATGTATGTGCATGATAACTGTCTCAATATAATTTTCCTAAATAGTGATGTAATAAAGTAATGACCACATTTACCTCCCACCATTTACCTGAAGAAGAAAACTGAGCAGCAGCAGTAGTACAAGAAGACCGGGGGGTCAGCTGACCGGCCACAAAAGCGCATGGCAATGTTATAACATCACAACAATATTCAAAACACATAATAAATTGTTTTTAGTATGATTGTTTTGACCACGGATAACATCGCACTGTGAGGGAATTCACCACATAACATTAGCAACAGTAGCTGTTAGTCAACTCATCTAACACGAAAGGTTAGTTAATAAGTTAACCAGCTGTTTCATATAATGATATGGGTAACGTGAATAAAATGTTTATACATTAACACGTCTGTAAAGATGTAAAATGACTTATGATTGAGAAGCGGCAGAAATGTATTATGTGGGTGTAAAACTTACACAGAAAATACTGACCACAGTTGAGATTTTTGTTTTGTTTATTTATTGTTTCCATTGTTAGCTAAAACACTTACAATAGTCTGAAATTGTCTGTCCAATTAAGATTTCTTTGTCAATTTTCATTGTTTAATTAAATAACATTATTTTGTTAATACAGCTGTTTTTAAATCTACCTCAGATTTGTGAAAAGTTTTGCAAAATCAGTTTATCATGTTCTGATATAAATAATAGTTTAAACTACAGTTAACAGTTTGGTTTCTTCAACTTTCATTTAGACGCAAAACTCAGCCTTTAAACTTAAAGGAAATAATGATTTAACTTTTTTGGTGGATAATTAGCAATATTTGTATTGCGATAACATATTTAGCCACATCGCCCAGCCTTAGGTGCATGTCTCTGCCAAATGCTTAAAACAGCTGGATGGTGGACCATAATGTTCTCAGGTCTGTCACCATCTGCAAAGCTCTCACCCACCATTGCACCCTTTATGCCAAAGTTCAGTGGCCTTCATTGGCCTTGTGCAGACTCTTTACTGGCACACATTTATATATATGTCCATCCTTGTTCAGCTCCCCTCTTAAACTTTGTGGGTAAATCTCAGTTAAATGTAGTAACTATTGTGTGTGCGCTACACCATCTTGCTTTCCATCCACAAGCTTTTCACTGAAATAAACAACAGGACCTTTACGTTCTCTGCCCCTGCAGCCTGGAACCACCTGCAGACAGATGTGCACCTAAATTGGCTCATCTCAGCTGGGACAAATTAAAAAATGTAGTAAAGAATCTGGAGGGAAATCAGTTGGAATTTGTAATTGCTCCTCTTGCTAGATCTGTCTCTTCCTGTCTGACTTTCAGGCTGTCTATGATGCTGTTTATTGCTACTGTGTCTTTTGGTCAGGGCTCACTTGATAAAGAGAGATTCTCTGTAGTGCAATTAATCTCCTTTTATCTAAATATGACCAACTTCTCAAATAAATCCTGTGATATTATTTAGGGCTTTTCTATTGGCACTTTTGGCCGCACCAAGTCAAACCATGCCGTGCCGATTTGCATCTCCATTGTCAACATCCCACACCAGAGAAGAATCATCTCCTGATTTGGGTCAAACAAGCGGCCCACCGCCTCCGAGCAGGTAGCAGTGACATCTTGCCAATCGCAGCAAACTCCTGACAACCTGCTTCTCCTCATCAAACAAGGGTGTGCTGCGAGACTTAATTGATGTCAGTGCAGGAGACCAGAGAGAGATTCATGTTTTTTTTTTTTTAAGTCTCTGTGTGTTCACCTCTCAGTATTTTTGTAGCTTCTAACTGAATCTCTGTGGTTTAGTTGACTTTTTTCTCCTGCTTTCTTATTTCATTAATCTGACCAAAAATCCATAAAAAAAAAAACACCGACTTCGAGATGAGGAAACCAGGAGTGCAAATATGCTAATACATTTCTGGGTTTTAGGACTCATTCCTGGGGCACTCTGTTTTAGTGGAACTTTTTTCAACAGTTATTCTTCAATAAAAACTCAAGCGCCATTGACTCTTGTCAGTTAAAGACACACCTTTCAGGGAGTAACTCTATTGAAATCGAGACGCATATCTTTGCCCTGCTGGGCTGACGTACATAGTCAAACCAGGGAAGCATGTGTGTGGAAAAAACAACATTTTTTAACTGAATTACAAGGCAAAAATTGAGCTGATTATATAAACTTGCATGACCAATTGCAGTAAACACGTTTGATTTTTTATGTTGGAGTTCAGATTCTGGGCTTTTGATGATGTAACGACTCTGTGAGCACAGATAAGGGAATAAAACAAATGTTTTGATATAATCTTCCTGCTCTTTCTGTGCATGTTTCCTCTGAGCTTTCGGAGGGACTCCGGCCTTGGATGTGGGACTGGATGCTGAACCGCAAGAGTATCCATGTGGCCTTGTTTTTCCAAACCCCCTCCACCCAATCCTTAAACACCAGAGGGCACGCTGCGTCCCTGCCACTTCCTGTTCATCAGTCTTCCCCACTGGCTGCCCACCAGGCTTGTTCTACGGACTGATGACACACCAATCCCACCCACTCTCTTTGCTCAGCGCCCAAAAGATACGCCTCAAGCCTAAACATGCAAAATACATGCAACCGAAAGCATCTGAAAAATGATGTTACTCACAGAATGAGCAGTATTTATAAAACTGTCTTCCTGTGTGTAATTTGTCACATCTAATCTAACATATCAAAGCTTCCAGATACTGAAAGCAGGTCGATTCAGGCCACATGCAGGCTGACGTAACTGTATGAGAGTTGTCTTATGAGCCTTTACACAAAAATCACAACTGTGTTGTTTCAATCACAGTGCCCATCGGAAGCAGGAAACAAAGGGAAGAGCAAATTGATGATCAGGCCATCTAAGCTTCGGTCAGCATGCCCGTGTGTGCTGAGCTCGGCTCATGTCTGCTCTGTTAAACAAACAGCACGCGGCTGCTCGCTCTCAGTGGTTGTAACAGTCAGCAGCGTAAGAAAATAAATGTTAAAGTTGCACGCATGAGTGATACTCAGAGACACTAATACACGCAAGGACTTTGCCTTGTGTACTTATCATACACTACAGTCACGTGCGAGAAACACTGAAACAAACGCAAATAAATGTCCTCAAATTTACTGAACAAAGCCATTAAGATTTTAAGACAAAGAGCAAAAACTGGAGAATGATATGCACTGAATAATTGACACAGACATTCATGAATAAATAATATAATCCATTGGTTCATTAGGGCAATTCTGTGCTCACTCTGGCATAGTTTTGTAAGAGTGGTCGGCCACAAAGGACAGATCTGTGTGGGAGGAGGAGGATGAGGTGAGGAACTTCTTCTCTGCTCTGAACCACATACTTTGGAATATGCATATAACTGAGGCAAACTACTTTGTTATAACATTGCACCCAGACCTCTGACCCCCTGTCATCTATCTGTTGCAGTCTGTAGCATGAAATTTGAAGAAAAAAGGACAAGTATGCAATTTGGAACACGGCAGATTTTAACATTATCACTTAACTCAACCTTGGAGATGCAACAAAACGACATTCACAAAGCTTGCAGAGGTCAACCCAAAGAGCTCTGCTGATGTTACCAAGTTTGGTGCCACAAATGCTGCTGGAAAATCTTAGGTATCAGTAAGAAACACCTAGGTCTGGAGCCACAAAGACTTGAAAGGTCTCCAAAAAAACCTCACACTGTTTGTTGATTTTGAACACTGGTCTTCAGCTTGGAGATATCTCACTTAGATGAAAACACCATCTACAATCTCCTTCACCTCCGGATGACAAAGTCAGCTTATGTATTGCATCACCTTATACACGTCAATAGGCTACGTATGAAACAAGCAAATGCAACATATTCACTATTTGCAGAAACATACAATGCAACTGTTTTAAACAAGAGCCTGAGCTGTGTACCCGTATACACAGTATACACAGTATACACAGTATAACATTCCCCTGAGTACTCTCAGTGTCATCTCTAACATCTTTCCTAATTCATTATCAATGGAGAAACTCACAGCTTTATACTTGATGACATCAATTGTGAGTTTTTGCACTCTAGTTTTTGGAATAGAGAGAGAGTTTTCATTACAAGAAATATTTTTGAACTGCTCTGCTATCTCGCCACATGATCTGGCATCAATCAATGAGTATTTCTCTTTTCATCTTTGTTTTCAGGCTGTAAACAATAAAAACATTCATCTCATGCAGCTTAAGAGGTTTCATGCACAACTAAATGCATTTCTCTTTAATAAAAGCCTGCGGGATGTACATGAATTTCATTTATTTAAACAGTCAGGGAGACACCCGGGGAAGTTTGTCGCCACAGTTCATCAGAACTGGCAGATAAAGTCTGAAGTCTGATGCCACCAGTAACAAGATACCATATAAACAATTGTTCTGCATTGCGGCAACACTGGGAGGAATAAAAGAGCAACAGTGGAAGGCAGAATAATTTGGTGAAACTGTTGTACTAACAACAAATTGTAAAATACTAGGAGCTAGTGTAATGACTATCTGTCAACAAGCTGATTATGTGAATGTTGACTCCATAGCCCTTCAGTCACAGCTTGGCCAACTTGCAAGGCAAAGCCAGCTCAGCACATTAAACAACAGAAGATCCATGTATCGATTCTGATGCTGAAAATAGTTGTCATGGTTTTTGGGCAAAGTACATCTGGAAACATTTCTGGGGGCAAATTGAGTGAACATCTCCTGGACTGCAAGAGTGATGAAACTGATGTAATATGAAACACATGCTTTAAGACTGTTTGGAATAATGTTTTTTTTGATAGGATTCTTTTCCAGCAAAAAGTTATAGTACATTTATCCTTTCTCCCTCATTGAAAAGGCCAGAAACACTACACAGTTCTCACAAAATCTTAAAACTTTCCCCTGACTTTTCAAGGCCCCATAGTAAAATTTTCATAACCGTAACGTATAACACAAACAGAACTGTGTAGTATTTTTTACTCTGAATGTCAACTATTGTCAACTATTAAACCACAATCTTTTCCAGTATCTAATAGTTGGTTATGTTTATGTTTACTTCAAATACTTGGGCAAAAAAATGGGCACAATCAATACGTTGCCCTTAAATTAGCACAACCATAAACATCTACAGCAGTAAAATGCAATATTCACATTAATGCAGTTGCATATTAATCCAAAAAGGATCATATGTAACAGTAAACACTGACAGGGACAATGTATCTGACTAGCTAGTACATTTATTTTTGATACTTTCAGTAAATTACCTGACAACAGATACGTATATTGTTTTACTCAAGTAAGGTTTTGAATGCGGGACTTTTACTTGAATATTTTCAGTGTGGTATCTGTACTTTACTTAAGGGTCTGAATACTTCCTCCACCACTGCAAGTTTCCATATCACACTTTTGTAAAAGCATATTGGACTGCAATTGGCTCACAATCTAATTGTGATGACAGGGCTGCAGCAGCTCAGTGAACCGGCAAACCCTCAGGCCAACACAAGTCCCTGTACAGTAGTATGGAGTGTGGCCTAGCATTAGTAGAGGTGCCAATTCGCTTCTTGGGCACTGCCGAAATGCCCCTGAGCAAGGTACCAAAATCCCAAACTGTTCCAGGACCGCCAAACTATGACTGACTCTGTGCTACCCCTTCGAAAATGCATGTATGTGCAAAAGAGGGAAAATTCTAAAGTTACATTTCGTACATTTCGTACTGGTATGGTACATTTTGTACCATACCAGTGTATTTTCAGATTCTTCCTTCACCATACAGGCATGCCAGAAAAATTCAAGGTAACACAGGGTGAGTAATTAGTCCCTTTTACACTGCCTGGTCAAGGCAGGAAAGTCAAGCCATCACTCTGCCTTGCTGTTCTTTATAAAAGGCACAACTGTGAAATGGGGGACAGAGTTGTCTCACCTTTGAGCCAGCGACAGAGGAAGCAGCAGAGGAAGCAGCAGAGACAGTAACAGCAACAAATCAACATCTGTGTAAAAGGGACAACTGGCAGGCAAGGACCACTAACAGGACGGGGCTGACGTTTTGACGACATGCTATGTGTGCAACCCACAAGGAGATTTAAAAAGTAACTATCAGAGGCTACTCAAAGAAGAACTGCAGTTGAAAATGTCTGTAACCTGGGAAAACAATGAGATTCGGGAGCTCCTTATCCTTCGAGCGGATGAGATCAGCCGCCATAACAAGGACAGTAAATGATTGTTATCGTTTATAAAGCGCTGCAAATGTATTTGTTATATGTCACACTAGAGACTGAAATGGTTGTGTTCCATGTCATGTCCCTTAGGGTTGCAAATCGTAAGCATTACTAGTCAAATTAATGATCAAATAATCAATTCATTGTTTTGGTTTTTTTTCAAAACACATGCTCACAGCAACATATTGCATATTCTTTGACATCACTGCATAGCCTATTGATTGATCAATTCAATTTCACATGCTTGATTAAAATCTTAACAACCGATTAATCTATTAACTGTTATCATCTCTAACATCTGTCACACTCCTTTTGTTTTTGGGATGCCTGCATGCTGTCTAACATCACACACTGGAGCAGCATGGTGTGTAAAGAAAGGGACTTCCTCGCTGCTTTTTAGCATGATTTTCAAATAACCATTTTGTACTCCTTTGAACAAGTGAGCTAGAAAAGATGACAATAATTTGCCCATTGCTGTCAAATCAAAATGTTTTTAAAAAAACATACATTAAAGCAAAAAAAAGAAAGAAAACTGCAGCTGATCTAATAAAAACGTGTGCTACAAAGTGTTTTTTTGCTTCCTAATACCTTATTGTGATTGAAAAAAAAATTGCAATCATACCAGATACTGTCCAAAGAAGAGCAGTCTCATTATATGTGTTCAGTGCCCAAACTGCATCTGCACGCAGTCACATCACAGTATGTCATTATATCACAAAACAGCCAAGCCCATAGAGATCTAAGGACAAGATACGACAATGCTCTGACGCCCAGAATCAAAAGCCATCAAAATCTCATCTGAAACACACCTTACTGAGGAGGTCGCCTCAGGGCAGGGGTGAAATGTGTTGCCTGGCAGCACTTCCACGTGATCCTCAGCGCACATCCAGACAGGGTTAAGTATTCTGTCACAATGCTGCTGGCCAGTACACTGACACAGACACACAGCCCATAATTTAACAGCCCCTCATGCCCTTCGGTCCCAGAGGAAATGGGCTGTCTCTCAGTAAAACCAGCCCTTCGCAGCAGCTCCAGCAGAGGGGGAGCTGAGAGAGGAGAGGGGCCTCTACAGAGTGTGACAACTCACAGGAGATGAAGGGATGAATGATGACTAACCAGAAACAACATTGTTTCTATCTGGCATCTTGTCTGAATCAGTCTCTAGAAGTATTTACAGTATGTTAAATTTCATGTTTGTCCTGACAGAGTGAGATTCTACTGCATCATGTTATCTGAATAGTTGGTCTGTGTTGTACTTGTGTTGA
Organism: Plectropomus leopardus; assembly: GCF_008729295.1. Taxonomy (NCBI): domain Eukaryota; kingdom Metazoa; phylum Chordata; class Actinopteri; order Perciformes; family Serranidae; genus Plectropomus; species Plectropomus leopardus. Next base: position 18,233,131 of record NC_056472.1, on the reverse strand, counting down.
GTGACTGAACTAGTGAATATAAGACTCACTCACAGAACCAGAGAGAATTTGCTTCTCGTCTGCATTGCACTCCCATCTAGTGGTCAAACAGTATAAACCTTCTACACCCTGATAAAACCAGAGCAGAAGGTTAAAGTAAAAATAAAAAGACAGCTCATGATATTCCAGCAGGGGGCAGACAATAAATTCACAATCAAGCCTCCAGAATCCTCTTTTCCTATGTCCCACCTACGCTTTGGCTTGTGCTTAGCTCAATTCGTCACAGTTTTCACATTTAACATTTAATTTCCAACAAGAACAAACTAAGACAGGTGGCTGTTCCCAGGTTTACAGTAGCCCCCTCAGTGGGTCAGATATTAGAGGATGAATGGACAGGGATGCATGCTGCCTTTAAGAGGCCCACTCAGCTGTTTTAGGAGCTGTATCTGCAAGATCCACAACATTAATATAGCAGCTAATAACTGTTTGCTATGTAAAGACACAGTGGAGTGATGGCGTCCTGAGCAAAGAATGAAGTAACACTCCTTCTGTGTGTGTTGCAAACTGCAAACGTCTATGTTCTTTGTTGTGGTAGACGGTCTGGCCATGAATGCATATTAGTGCATATAAGTGCATGTGAGTCCATGTGTGTTTATCCCACAATCATTCTGGTTTTATTGTATAAACCACTTTGTGTTACACTTTTGGTTATATGAAAAGTGCTATTATACAAATAAAGTCTGACTGATTGATGGATTGATCAGTGTAAGAAGAGACTAAAAGGACCACAATACAATGCCCAAGTTAAAGCTGTTGATAAGTCGTTTCTTGTCTAATTCCACTTGACAAATAAATGACTGATTGATTCTACCTATAAGATTCCTGATTCAGTGCAGCCTCATAATCAGGCTGAATTTTGTTTTTATTCTTAGAAAAGAGTCAGGAGAGATTTAGAGATCTGGGACTGGGTTTAATTCCAGAAAATGTAGTTAATTTTGTCTTAAGAAATGTGGAATCTTTATGTAATGTCTCTAATCTTAGTCCTATGACTAAAAGGAAACAACGTCAGACTGTGTTTGGACACACTGTTCCAGCAGCCTTTTCAGATCTCTTGATACAAGCACCAGCTTCAAGTTAATCTCGGAGATGTGTCACAAACTGCAGTGTATGATGATACAGAAGGAGCAGACAGTGGTACTCACCTCCCACAGAGATCTGAACTCCCTCTGCTCAATGCGTAGAAGCTCACTGAATTCCCGTGTGACAATGGTGGCATGCCGGGGGGTGTTATCCAGGATTGACTCCCCAAATGCTGTGCCAGTGCCCAGCGTGCATATAGTAACAGCATCCTGTAACAGTAACAGAGGTGGTGCCCCATGTGGATCATTCCTCTATCTGGATAAAAAATCCAGCTAGACAAGGAACCTGTAAAATGCTAATGTCCCTATTCAGCTGGAAAAGGGGCTTTTGTGTGAGACACTTGAGTAGCACTGATCAAATCATTTTCACACACTACAGGCAATCATCTGAACACTTGTGGTAGATAGATGGATGCTCTCCAGTCAGCAAAGAAATATCACCACTGAGCAGCCAGACTGAGGTGCGTGAAGGCGCAGTATTAAAAGCTATTCAGCAATGTCCCTTAATGTTAAGAGCAAAATGCTCTTTACAGGCCACACTCCAAACAAGCGTCATGGTGGATTACAATTCTTTTGCAAGTGTGGTACATTTCAAGTGTACCTTAAAGCTACAGAATGTAACTTTTTACAAAAAAATACTTCTGTCATGTTTGCTGAAACTGTCGCTATATCCACACACTATTACATGAGACAGATAATCTGTGAAAAGATAAAGTTTCTCCTCCTCCTCATCCTGCTTGTAATGATATTTGCATCAATCGGCTGCAGCTGAAGGAAAACAACCAATAAGAGCTAAAGAGTCTCCAAAGCAGCTGTCAATCACAACTTGTAAACTGCATTTAAATGAGGCAGAGCTCATCAAACATGAATCAAGATTCTGTTTCTGCATTGCCCATTTCTCACCTCAAATGTTTAAGTATACTTTAGTGTACTGTTTAGATGTAAAATGAGAGAGTTTGTGACCTGGCTGCCATGTTGGATGCAGTTGACCAAAGTCCCAAAGCACCACCCACCGGCCAGATCAATATTTTATAGCTAAACAGGACACTAATATATGTCTCTGAAAACATTTGAGGCAAGAAATAGGCGATGCAATAACAGAATATTGATTCATATTTGATCATACAATGGACATAGCCATGTGACGTCACCCATTGGTTTGTTGATTGCCGTTTTGAAGCCTTGGATTCAGCATGTGTACGTCACCCTCTTGGTTTTTTGTAACCACAAGTGACAATATTTGGGCAAGAGGTTGGAGTTGAGGCGAGGGGTGGATCTGACTGAGAAGCTAAAGACACAATCCTGGGGCCCTTTGCTGCATGTCGTCTCGCCCCTATCATGCTATATCTGTCCTATCAAATAAAGGCAAAAAGCTAAAAAAAAAAAAATTGGGAGAAAAAGAAAACAGTGGGAGGATTAAGAGGAACATGTTTGGGTTTTTTTTTCCAGATTATATGTCCTATGTGCCTCTTTATGGGTATAACGAAAGTTTCATTGAATATGACAAAAAGTATGTGGTTCAAATATCCACAGAAAGATTGTAAGATGATAGATGACAGATTTAGTATTCCATTTTTTACCACACCAAAGTACCATTCAATTAAAGAACATAGATGTGCATCAGTTGTACCTGATAACTTGATGTCTCTGAAACTTTAACATCCAGTGAACCAGAGAGGACGGCATACCAGCTGGTGCCAATGTCTCCTTGGCGATACACTAAAAAAAAACAACAACAAAAAATCAGCATATTTTTAAAAAGTCATACTCTGCTATACTGGCACCAGATATAAATTACGACTGATTCGGGGCCTGTATTTTGACCTACAGGTGATGCCTTTCTCCAGGCACTCATAGAATCCACACAGGCAAATCTGCTGCAGCAAACTGGGGTGGAATCTCTCGAAGGCCTTCACATTTTTCAGACGTGCCAGAATTATGTCAACATCTTCCCCAGAGCGCTCCGCTGGTCTGAAAAGATGAAAAGAAAAATGGTAAACGTACAGGTGACCGCGAAAATAAATATACATACAGTAAGGTACCTAAATAGGCTGCAGGGCTTGAGTCAGCATGAATGTTTCGTGGCCTGGATTCGAAAAACTTCTGAAGCTCTGCAGAAGGGACACCAATCTATCCCAGAGGAACAATGTCTTTTATGTCCTAACATAAACTTACAGTTGTACAACAGCAGCACCATGCACGCAAGGTCAGGAATCACAACTGTTCTCTGCTGCAATATTCATGAACCTGGACAATAAACCAGTGTGTGCTGCAAACCACCGCGGATCAAGAGCTACATGCAGGATGGTAACAGCAGTGTTTTTATTGTCTGTACTCATTTAGAAACTCCTGTGCAGCACTGCAGTTACATCCTGCTGTAATGAAGCGTTGAAAATTTTCAGTCTGGAAGATTATCTTTTCTTTCCTGCTGCAACTCAATCAGCTGACTGAGGGCGCTCACACGGTTTTAGTCGCCAAGACACATCTCTGAAACCTTTTCTTCTATTGTGTACACTATTTTTAATAAAATAATTTGTTAATATCTTAAAGCCCATTTTTAATTAGTCTATAGATCAGAGTAGGTCATTGCAAGGGACAGAGCTGACAGTCCAACAGACATGTGAAATCACAATGGGATTATATTTAGCCAAAAATAAAACAAACGAACACCATACAAACAAAATTAGCAACACAATTAGTCAACATAACATAATTTAATTCAAGCTATGCTAACTGAACAGAAACAAAACTGAACAGACCTAACAAAGACAAAACTGACCTGACAAACAGAAGACAAAGGCGACAGTATAAAATTATGCTGATCAGAACATTTTTTAAACAAAAGGGCGACACAAAGACAAACATGGCCACCTAAACCACAAATAAAAACAAAACAGGACAGTTAGTCTGTGTATACAAATATTTAATCAATTACCCAAAAACAAAAGCACAAACACGCTAATATTAAAAAACCTCTCAGAGGTGAAGTGAAGGGTATAAGCAGGTATACGGGACATATACTCGCCTATTTTTCTAGCTGTATACAGCATATCCACATATCAACCAAAAGGCCAGAATATGAAGGACAGTATACCCACATCCTCATTGGTAACCGTCCCATCTACCTAATCCTTCAACTACCACTAAACCACAGACTGTGCCGATTTTTTATCACAATATTTGGTGATATTACAGTCTACCATTCAGTTCAATTTAATGGCCTGCAAATTGATATGAGAGGATATCAGTAAATATCTTTATTATCTTTTCCTTGGCTGTGTACCATTGCCCGGATATTAGCACTGTTTGAAAGTTTTGGAAAGCAGTGTACTTGGATGGAAATGGTGACACCGACGTGCCATGGAAATTTAAAAAGTAAAAGCATATCCTAAAGATGACAATAGGTATCGATGTTTTCACTTTGTATCAAAATTTATCACTGAAGCGATATAGCAATCCAGATTGATGTATAGATACATACCCCTACTATTTAAATTCTCGGCTTTAAAGGGCCTGCCTCCAGCAGCAGCACATTCAGCAACAGTAACTCAAAAATTAGAAAGACTCAAGGCAAACTTATCTAAAAACAAACATTAATGTGACTGTACAGCAGTTAACTAGATGTGTGCACGAAAGATAGAAACTAATGCCAAGAATACTAAATAAACTAAAGCTTTGTGTCATTTATGGTTTTTCTGATGGTTGAGTAATGTGCATGAGGTCAGAAGGTCAAAAAACTCAATGGAGGAGAAAATGAACTATTAAGTGTGAACTATAGAAAACTAAAGTGTGTGCAGGAGGGTTACAGACTGCACTAGCTGTGTGGTAGCAGGTGTAACCATTAGTCCTTCTGGAGGGTCTCTGGTTGAGATAAAAGCTTTGTTTCACTGAAAACAAGTCAATTGCAAAGCACTTAAAGTCAGAATTTCACAATGAAAAGTCTTACAAAGCTTTTCAAGTGTTTGTGAAACTTAGTCTTTATTCTAATCAGGAAAATTGACAGTTTTGGCTGCAGCTCACTGACCATTTGTTTCAGGTGGATCGTGCAAAAAGAGACTGTTATGAGATCTGACATGCTTAAATTAACTATATATTTATTATCACACTGAGCTCTAACAACATGTGTGACCTAAACTTTGACAGAGTGCTGATCACATCATCACAGATGTGTGTCTGTCTGTGTTTTATCCCTCTCACTCCTCTGCTGCCTATACTCCCCTAAATTTGTTCCACTCAGTCTGGAGCCTCTGATGTAACACGTGGGTGGTTGCACTGTAGCTTACATCACCTTTAAATCCATATCCATCTCCATCCTTTAAAGACATGAAGCCAAACAGTATCAATAATGCAGAGAGGGAAACAAGTGCTTTCTTCACCGCAGTAACAATCCTGTGACTTGACGTAGCTCTGAAGATGATTTACTGCACTGTGTTATGTGTGTTGTCACATTACAATAAAAGTGTTTTCACTGAGCTTCATCGTGTACTCCCTGGCAACCTCTCATCTTACATCAAAGTATCTCTTTACTGCTCTTCGTGATTGGGCCGTATAATCACACCTGAGAGCCCCTGGTCCGCTCCCATATCGTCTACAGAGGAACCCTGCATTATTTTAGCACTGCGTACTTTATCAAAACACGGTACACAGTGAGGACAACAAGGCAGCAGAGAGATGTGTGGGAGCCTGAGTTACAAAGCCAAGGTGTCTGTTTGGAAACCAACCAAGTCAACAAAAAAGAGCCTTCAAAAAGTGCTGATTCTGAGTCCAAGTGACGACAGATGTTTTCATAACAAGGTAGCTGGAACGCTATGAATCTAATGCGGCAGCCGCTTTTACAGTCCAGTTACAGAGCCTGAGACTTTGAAGCAGAGAGAGTGAGATCCCCAAGGGTCTGAGACAGGATGTACTGTTTTAGTGACACCTGTGCTTTTTGCGCTCACTCACATTTTGTATCAAATTTTTCAAACAGAGGGAGAATACGCATGGAAACACATGTTCATCACCTGATTGCATTTTAAAATTAGCAGCAAAACAAAAAAAGTAAGCACACACACTGCAGGTATTTGCTCATAACAGGTGAGTCATACAAGAAGCATTCAATATGAGAGACCCAGGTGGCTTCTAGGACTAACCAGAGGATATTACTGTGCAAACACATCTGGCATACTGCGTCACTTGGCTGTTTATAGCTGATGCACTTTGGACCTTTTCTTTGTAACGGCCCCTCTCTCTGGTTCGAGTACACCTGGTCTGTGTCCATCATCTCTGCCTGTTTGACTCCTAAAGCACATTTACTCTCCACTATTTTGAGTCCGTGTGAATTCAAAGTCTTCGCAATTCCCACAATGGAATTAATGAATTAATGTGCATATCATGTACACGATCACAAACACATCACAGCTGTGCAACACTGCACTCATCAGTCATGGCGCAAAATGGTGATGACTGCATTTTTAACAAATATTTTATTCAGTTGCTGCTCTCTTATTTGCTGCTGTAACAAATTGATTTGTTACAGCGGCAACGGGATTTATTAAGTATTTCTATTCTATTGTATTCTATTCATTAATATCTGATATACCATGTTCAATTTTTATAGCTATTTCTAAATCAGGTCTTATTATTAGATCACTTTTAAAAGCAGCCTCTGCAGCTGCTTGGTGCTTTGACAACTCCTCTGGCAGGTGTTCATGCAGTAGTTTCACCTGCTGGTCAAGAGCTCTACAGTGAGCTGGGGCACAATTTATTCTAAAGCCAAAGCGGCTTAAACTAGCATAATTCATTATGATCAGAGCTATCCACAAGACATGTTAAATATTTTAATGGCTTATTGATGAAAGCTTTGTACTCAAATGTAATTTTGCTCTATACTAAAACAGAGAAATCTGCAGGGCTGTTTTACTGATTTGTGTTAGATTACATAATGAGCCACATTATCACTTAGCTCAGGGCATGTTGGTGAATATGATATATGTTAGGGGGAGACACATCCTCCCCAAATATTCAAATATGCTCAAAATGTCACCCCAAATATATAGATAAAACATAAACAATGAAATTCTAAGTCACTACAGGAAAACCACACACCACTATCTGAAATAAAACCAGAACAAACAGGAAATATGTATACAGTATTAAAAATGCAAATGCTTGAGAATAAAACAACTTCAACAGGCTAAAGTTGCAAGTATTTCAGTACTTAGCATGTCTTGAACTCTCATGGGCAGATAGCATGAGATACAAATACTAATCTTGGGGTGAATTTACAACAGGTTGCATTCAAGAAATGTCCAAAGCTCAATATTGACGGTTTGAGCTACCTTTTGCTATGGTTGTACGATTCCATCATTCACACTCATTTTGTTTTGACTTTTTTGGCATTTTAATGCATTGTACATGTTCTTTGTATTATTTGTTAATTTCATATGTCTATATACTGTATCTCAAACCTGTGGTGACCTAAGACTTTTACACAGTGCTGTACATATATACAATAGGAAATTATTTGAATTCCTTTATTCTTTTCTGTAGGGGACCCCCAGGCATATATGCCTCCCACCCAATATCAACTCCAAGGCTACGCCCTTGGCTTATGGCAATACATAATCCAAGCAATAGCATCAGTTTGGCTCTTTCTCTACTTAATTAGTGCATAATGACCAGGGAGACTTTTTTATATTTTATTTTTGCAACTTTGACTTGCTATTGTTAATCAATTTTGTGCATTATGCCTACTTTGTGCAAAAAGTTTCAGGAATCACAATATCTGTCCTGGACATTAATAATAATCACAGTAAGTAACTAAGACAACTGGAGGTATAATGCTCAGTCAGTGATTAATGAAGTGGAGATAAGCACTTGAGCAGCATAGTAAACGCCTGAAGTTAAGTCTTGTTAATTAGATTGTTGTATTTAATTTTCTTCGGATATTTGACCGTTCATTTGTTTAGAGCCCTTATCCAACCCTGTCCTGAACGCAGCACCCCTAAACTACTCACGGCGCTTTAAAAGGTGCCTTAATTCAAACTCTGAAGCATCAAGTCTCAGTTCCGGTGGGAAATTAAAACAGCGTTTTAATTCAGCTGCTGAAACATAACGCCCAGTCTCCGGTGACAAATCAAAATCGCGTTAATTTTCCATCAATCGTCGCTGGCACATTAACCTAAAATGAGTTGCAGCGACGTGAAATAAATAGGCCTACCTCTTATCCAGACAAATGATCCACTCGGCAGATTCCGACGAATGCGAAGAAGAGTGCGCTGCTACCATCTTGAGATCCTGCGGCTGCTGCTGCTGCTGCTGCGGAGGTGGAGGAGGCTGGACCAACTCTTCATCTGCCTTCACTCATTCACTGCTGACAGGCGATACACCCGCTGCTGCTGCCGCTGCTGCTGCTGCTGTTCAGTGCTTACCTGTGCAGGAGCAGCACCAACAGGAAATACATTAGCCGTGATTAATGTCAAGACTGTGAAAGTAGAGATGCTCTGTTTTTGTTTTGAGGGGGGAAACGTGAGTCACATTTCAAAGCAGAAAAAAATCAGCAGATCTCGGTTTATTAAGCCTTAAGGACTTCATGGATCATGGAGCTGAAGTTCGCTTTCAGTTCGTAGCCTCCGATTCAGCAGTTAAGGGGAAAGTAATTTACGTGGTTTAGCGACCGATTCTCGGCTTTTTGCACCTCTTATTGTGGTGAAAGTGTTTTAGACATTCAAAGTAATGCCCCAACACTGTCTGAAACCCACTTAAACATTAAAATCTTATTGTAAAAATGAAAAAAAAAGCAGTGAAATCTACCTTTTTTGCATTTCACAAACAGATTAGAGGTATCACTAATCTGAAACTGCGTTCAAGCCTCTCTGGGATAATCTAGTCCAGGTCTCACCTGTCTAAGTACAGTGTTTTTTGATCTGGACCTGGTCTAATGTGGTCAGCATGGAAAATAAGATTTCACTTATCCGAACCTGTGTTTTAAATGAGTGGGATAATAAATCCAGATTTTTTATTTTTTTTTGCGTATGGTGGGTTTTTATTTGGACCTGGTATAATGTGACTAACATGTGAAGACAAAACAATGAAATCTACTTCTTTTTTTGTTTGCATTTTCACAAACAGAAGAAAGGTTTTGAAAATCTGAAACTGTGTTTTGAGTAATGTTTAGCCTCTCTTGGACAATCCAGAGCAGATTTGACCTGTCTAAATATAGCGGGTTTTGACAGAGACCAGGTCCAATGTAGTCAACATGTGAAAAAAGCAGTGATATCCCTTTTTTGCATTTTCACAAATAAAATGGTCTCACAGAATTGTGCTTTAAATTATATTTAGTCCCTCTGGGATAATCTAGTCCTGGTTTGACCTGTCTAATTATAGTAGTTTTTGGTCTGGACTTGGTCTAATGTGGTCAAGGGGGGGGTGCCTGTGTTGTGTCATCACAGACAGAATAAAGGTTTTCACAAATTGAAACTCTGTTTTCATTAACCTTTAGCCTCTCTCGTATAATCCAGTCCAGATTCCTAAGTATAGTGGTTTTCAAAAGAGACGTGGCTCAGTGTGGTCTACATGCGAAATAAGCAGTGATCTCTCTCCTTTTTTGCATTTTCACAAATAAAATGAAAGTTTCACAAATTTCAAAGTGGGTTTGACACATCACTAGAGGCACAGCAGGAGGTCCATAAGGTCGGGGATGGGTCATTACACAATGTAAATTAGGCTATGTTTCTCTTAATTCTCCCCTTGAACTGCTGAATGGGAAGCTGCGAAAGGGAGGCTTACTTCAGCGTTGTCCAGTGGTGCCAGTGGGCAGGTCAATTGTTTTGGTTGTGAAGTGCTAACTTTTCAAAGATGTAAAGGTGTGTGTTTAACCCTTCTGGGTTATTCTAACAAATAAATTAAAACAGCTGTGGTTTATGTAACATAGAAACAGTGAACATTTCTGTCATGAGGATGACAGAAAACCACCACCCCAGAGAGGAGTGGTATCCCGACATTTATACTGTTAATTCCTAAGGATGTATATTTACCTTGGTTGGACCTGTTGAGCTATTCATGGAGGGTCCACCAGGGGGCGATCACACTGTGCTGTTCAGAGTGCAAGTTCTGTAAGCAGGATAAGCATTACCAGAGAAAAACAGGACGCTTGATGTTACAGCTACATGTAAGACGTGTGCGTAAAAAAAACAGTTTAAACTAAATTTGAGACAACTGCTGTATCCCAACCATTAGGGAAAATTACACCAAAGACCTACAAATAAAAGAAGTGACTTACCAATTAACCAGTTAGGTGTGAAGCGTCAGCATCTTCTGATTCAGACAGATCCTGAGGTTGTGTTTTGAACAGAGTCCAGGCCGCAGCAGCTTGGTGTCCGTTAGGATGCGTTCACAGTTCACGGTTAGCTTCTGCTCCTTCTGAGGCTCCAGTTTACACAGAAGTTTCCCCTCTCTACAAAGGCATCCTTTCATCCCCGCTGTTCTTTATTTTCTTGAATGTTTTGCCTTATTCATTAACCAGTAAGAGTCTGACCCAAACAGTTGACCGGTGGCTTAATACATAGTTAAACACTCCAGAAAATAGTGACGAAGGAAAAGTGCTGTCCGACAGCAAGGTGAAGTGGAAAAAATACTCTAAATGTAGTTTCCACTTATTTTATGACATATTGCTTTTTTTTTTTTTTTTTCTTAAATGTTTCTTTTTTTGTTCAGTAGGCCTTTTAAGTGGCTAAAATATGTTTTGCTGTTAACCCTAATCCACAGCAATGCATTACTGAGATACTGGGCCGCGTTGTTCAAAAGCAACCTGATCAGAGTTCTGCTGTCAGATTGGATCAACCCTTGACAAATGTTTCAAAAGAAAAAAAATATTCTGAAATCATATTATATCACATAATCCAATCTTGATTTTGAATTGGATCAAACCTTCAGTTTGTGTTTAAACCTTTTTAGTGGGATTAGGATACCTTTGATCCACAAAATATGAATTATCCTGATCCCAGCAGAAGGGTGAATTCAGGTTGGATTTCAGCAACAAATGTGATAAAACTTTTAAATTGGTCGGTATAATTATGTAATATATATATTTATCTAGAATTTGCACATGTTTTGTTTAGTAATAAAGTAGACATTAGACATAAGGCTAACCAATAAGCCTTTCAGTACAGTAAAGAAAAATAATAGAGGAATTTGTCCACAAACAGCAAACAATAAAAAACAAAATGTATTTGATTTCATCTTTCATTTATCAGCTTACAATAATTACAATGCTGAAATTAAAAGTAGTTTCTAACAATTGCATCCCTTATTGCACATCCAATCACAGGAGCTCAGAAAAGAAAATGATTTTGTCTCGTTAAGTTACTCATTGCTTTCTACCCAAGTTTTTGAAATACGTCCAACATGAAGGGTTTAAAGGGTTAACTAATAGAACATAAGTTGTAAAATAAAAACAATGACTAAACTTTTGTGAAATGTAGCACACATCAGTTTGTTGCTCATACCAGCTAATGTCTTTACTCTGCTCGCTCCCTCAGCTCACTGATATTAAAAACGTGACTGAAGTGACTCTCGTTGGGGCAGCCTTGTGATGGCAGGAGGAAGATCATGTTGCCCCGTGCATGACATTGACCATGAAGCAATGGGCAGCTGTCTGCAGGTAGAGGGCATGGGTACATGTGCCTTGAATAAAGTGGCCGGTCAGCACAATGGGTGACTTCTCCACTGCAGGATATCTGCATGCTGTTGCGAAGGGGTGACCTTATGGGTCCTATAGAATAACATCCACATTATCATGATGAGCATCCACATGAGAGCTCATCGGTAGCGTCCAGGGAAATTACATCAACTCCTCGTTGCATTAATCTGCTTGCATAACTGATTCCTGCAGCACCTTCTGTGGGGACTGATGGCTTTCCTTCTATCAAAATGGGACATGTTCACAATGGCCCTGAGAAAATTATGTTTTGTAATAAGAGGCCACATAATGAAAGGGTCATTGGTCTCCCTCAGTTACCTTGGCAACAAACCGCCACAGAGACAGAAGTAACGAGACTCTGTGGAGCAGCTCCACAATGCCTTCTGTGCTGATGGAGGTGTGAGGCAAACTGTTTGTTCTTTCTTTCTCTTCTCTTTAAACTGAGAACTCATTTTTTGAGGTTACAATTAAGAATTTTCTTTGTATTTTCCATAAATATAGATGTAACCACAACATTGCAAAACAATAATATAAAACAATACATTAAATCGTTAAAAGAAATTTAATCTACCATGTAACCACAATAGATAACTAAAGTGAAAATGTAGAGTTTTTCATTATGAATTGACATATTAAAAGCCCCATCAGTAGTTTGTTTAATTAGTTTTTTGACCATCTCACTCTCATCTCACACAATTCAAAAGACCATAAGAACAAAACTACTTGTGGAACATTCAAGAAACATCATCCAACACCACTTCATGAAGACCGCCCTCCTACTGCTACAGACCCATCTGCTCCTGGTACGCAAGCTGAAGAAAACACATCATCTCTTTCCCGCTGCATAGATAGAGACAATGGTGAGAGTACATCCATGATTGTGCCAGTGTGGATTTCATCAACCATCACACCTGAAACAGAGACTTTAATGTATGATCTACTAAACACACAGAGTAGTAACTCCTTTGTAGACAGAGAAGTATGTCAGAAAAGGGGGGCAGATTTATAGCCAGTCAAGTTAAAGCTTACCACTATGAAAAAGGAAAAGATTACATTATTCGGAGAGAGTCAGTGGGCTTAGAGTTAGAGGGTTTACCTCACAAAGCTTTATTCACTTGCCACCGGCCTATACCAGAGACTTCATCACACTTGAACGTTCCCACATTCCTACCCCTGAAACCGCCAAAAGGTGGAAACATCTGAGGGGAATAGCAAAGGAAATCCCAGAGTTGATGGATTGTAGGGTCGGACTCCTCATAGGTTATGACTGCTCCAGAGCCTTTGCACCACATCATGTCATCACAGCACATAACGATAATCCATATGCAGTCAGGACTTACCTGGGTTGGAGCATTGCTGGCAGCTCACCATAGGCCGCAAAGTCAACAGAAGTGAAAGGGGTTTTGCCATTGTATGTCTCTCAAAGAACTTCCACCACTGACGCCAGCAACTGTCATTAGAGTCCTTGAATTTAACTGCAAAGACAAACTCAGGGGAAAAGAGCATATCGCAAGATGACACACAGTTCGTGCATTTACTGAATGACGGAGTACACCAGATGACAGATGGGCACCTGGAGATGCCCCCATCCTTTAAGACATGCCCACAACTGCCAGAAAACAAGAAGCTGGCTCTGGTTAGGCTAAAGCACCTGGAAGGAAAACTCAAGAAAAATCAAAAATTCAAGGATGACTATGTTAAGTTCACAGAAGGTGTCTTCAAAGGTGGTGATGCAGAGAAAGTTGAAAATCATCACAAAACAGGGAACATATGGTACATTCCTCACACTAGTGCTCTGCATTTTCTGCAAAAATCCAGTCGCAGTGACTTGTCATGTGGAGAAAATGTTCCACAGATTTTATGAAAGTCAAGAGGAAAGAGATTACTTACAGTTCATGTGGTCTGACAATGGCGACGCAGATTCAGAGCCAAGAGTATCGCATGAAAGTCCATCTTTTTGGAACAGCATCCTCCCCTGGCTGCGCAAATTATGGAATGAAGTGTCCCACAAGCCAGAATAAGAAGGACTATCCTGCAAGTTTTACTTTGATGATGGCCTGATCAGTGAAGAGTCTGTGGACACAGCCATCAAACTAGTGACAGAAGCATAAAAAGTGTGTGCTGAAGGGAGGCTGCACCTCCGTAAGCTCATTTCTAACAACAGAGAAGTCTTGGAGTCAATGCCCGACAGTGAGCGAGCCAGTGAAGCTCAGGATGTGGATCTCAGTCGAAATGAGCTCCCAGTTAACTATCCCAAGGCTGGTCTATAGTGGTCCTCTCGGCAGTCAGCAGCATGTTAAAGAAGGAGCTGGAGCTCAAAATCAACCAAGACTACTTTAAACATACTCACAGGTGTTCTTGGGCTACATTAATGATGAATCCCTCATGTTTTACATCTTTGTTGCAAATAGAGACCAGACAATCAGAGAAACAACTGACCCAGCACAGTGGTGCCATGTCGACACCGATCAAAATCCGGCAGATCAGGTTTGCGGGCAGTGGCAGAGTTGATCTGTTCTAAATGGCTCACTGGACCCAAATTCCTGTTGGAAAGAGAGATTGTCACACCAAAATCAACTCCAGAGCTTCAGGTGAGTGATCCAGAAGTCAGGTCGACACAAGAACTACAAAGAAATGTAAAAGAGGACAATATTTTGGAGAGGTTCAAACGGTTCTCACAGTGGAACAAGGCAGCAATGTTGTTGTTTGAATCCAGCAGCTAACAAAAAGAGCCAAAACAGCAGAACCTTGAAATGTGGAAGACAGAAGGGAGGCAAGTCTTACACTAGTAAAACAAAATGATGCTTTAAAGGAGGAAATGCAAATACTGAGTCAATGCAAACTGCCACACAGCCATCAGCTGTTCCAGCTCGACTCAGTAATGCAGGATGGTCTTCTCAGAATGGGGGGGCAGATGAAAAAAGCTTCCCTACCTCTTGACTTGAAGCATCCTGTAATCTTTCCAACACTACACAATGCATACTTTTGAGTCTTCAGAAAATCAATTAAACCACTGATATAATGATTGTCAGCGATGGTTTAGAGCGGGGATACTCAACTTGCTTTGCCTGAGGTCACTTTTAGTGGTGCAGCATAGCCAACAATATTGTTTATTTTGTGATAAAAGCATTTGGTACATACATAGCCTAATATATTTAAAGGAAATCTGAATATTGGGCCTTCGCAGATTTGCATTCTGTTGACCATGACTGCTAACTGTTACTGGTACCGAGTATCAAACACTTTGACCACCCCCAAGCCCTTAAATACAATGTAAGGCAATGATAAATAAATTAAAATGCAACACAATGGTGAGATTGCCCCTACATGTTTTAGTATCAACCGGATTTAACCGTAAGAGAAGCGAGTGTAGTTGTGTATTATAGGCCATTAGGGTTGCAAAAGTAGAGCGTAGCATTTTAAAATGCTATTATTTTCTTTCGCCATCACTGGTTTACTTACAGCCGTACACAAACACACTTTCCAAACCACCCATAAGAGCTGAAAGCACACACACAGCAGTAAATATTTCAGCTCGTACATGAGAGAAACATAACCATAAACCATATAAATAAACACAAGCAAATGAGACTACTATTTACACGAGCGAAACAATCAGCGTCAGTGATGTTAGCGTAACCAAAGTACGTCAGCAGCTATTTTTAGCACGGAGACTGCGACAGCTAAACACTTAAATTTACACTAATTTACCACAATGTCAGTTAAAAACACACACACGAAAACAAAAGAAACATGTTAAACTACATCATACCTTGTTTCCATCCCAACCTGGCGCTTTACAGCAAGAAATAACTAGAAACTTAAATACAAACATTTCAGTGTTTCCCTCCATATTGCTCAAATGTTTGTGACGTAAGTACTGTTTCCGCCCTGACGACTTCAAAATAAAGGTCCCAAAAGATCAATAGGAAATGGGACTTTCAAAATAAGACGGTACAGGAAGTGAATTCAACTTTAGGTGTTTTTTTTTCTTCTTTTTTTTTTAACCTTAATTACGGAAATTCTTAACGTTTTAAGGGTAATTTACAAGCTTTGCTACTTAAGTTATTTAAAAAGACCAGTGTAATTGCTGTATACTATTTAAATTATTCTTTAAATCCATCTTGATCATGTTAATTGTTCTTCACGACAAAACAACTTGCCATGGACCAGGCACCTTAAAGTTTAAGTTAATAAAATATATCATATATATTTTTATATATTATATTGAAATGTTGCTTACATGCTCCTGTGCTTTTTTAAATTAAAAAAGTGTTATACCCTTAGAGTGTAATCCTACCCATAGGGTGACATATCTAAGAAATAATTTATTCTAAAAGAACAAATGAGAACTGATCAGTGAGTTGGCTGGTCTTTAGTGGTTTTACTGGTATTAGGTGCTAGCTGCCAACTGACTTTATTTGCAACAATAAAACATATAAAAAACAAATCACACTTTCTCAAAACAATAATAATATAACTCTTAATAACAAGTATTCATTAATCATTTCCATTCAAAATCGGGATCTCAATAAACATACAACGTACAATAGGCTTTTGTATAATACTAAAAATTGGATTTTAGCATATTTAAAGGTATTATTGTTTCTCATTCTATATACTTGTTCATTGTTCTCTAAATTTTCTAACTATTGTACAGTGTCTTTGAGTGTATGAAAAGCGTTTTATATATAAAATGTATTATTAAATGCATTATTGTTTTATATCCATATTTACAATTTAGCTTGATCACAGTGTTTATGTTCCTTCAGCCCACAACCTGAATGTCTGGAGTCACTATGACAAAAAAGGCAACTGAGTCTATATTAGTTCAGCTAAATCTACGAAACCACAATAAGCCATAAAATTGTTCATAATTGACAGTTTCTGAACAAAGTCAATAACAACTACCACCAGCCCTATCCCTAAGGACCTTAGTAAATGTGTTGTCACGTGTTACATTATCAAAAGTAGAAAAACAAAACACACATACACAGGAGCCCTGCGCTCAGTGACAATATGCTCCAAAGTCTGGTCATACTTCACAAGAGTTGATGCCAACATTGCTCATTACTACAAGTGCAACAATTCTCTCACATGTGAGCGAAGAAGCATAAACAATCTTTCAAAACATCCAGTGAATGTGCATCATATAGGCTGCAAGCTGAGAAATGCACCATTTACATCCACCATCCTAGCTCATAATTCATCTACTGTTAACCCATCCACCTCAGTATGTTTTAGTCTGTAATAGTGATTTGTTCAAAGCAATGCTGTTGCAGAAGGTAAATTTATATCATGTGCTTAAAATGACATGCAGCCAGTTAAAAGAAAATGGGATGTTACAGTGCTAAACACACCCCTACCGAAACTTTTTAAAAATGTGTTGCAGGTGTCAAGTCCAGATTGAGGGCATATACAAAAAAAAAGAAAAGTTTCTCAATTTTGACATTAATTATCTTGTCTTTGTACTGTATTCAATTTAAGTCAAAAAGGATTTGCAAATCATTGCATTCAGCTTTTATTCACAGTTTACAGAGTTACCCAAATGTTTTTGAATCAGTGTTGTATTACAGGATTACTGTATAGGATTATGTCATTTCCCTCAAGTAGTTTTTTTGTGTATTAATATATAACATTACCAGTTCGCAGTTATCTGGTGCTAACTGTTAATGGATTTTAATCAAAGTTGTTGTGAGACTCGAGCTTAAAACAAACACACCACATAAAGTGAAAATTAGTTTATTGATGCTATATGTACCAAGAAATGTTTCTTCAACTGAAGACGTGAAAAAACATGATTTTCTTGCAGTCCAACATGTCGTATTGTATACAGAACATGGAGTCATGCGTAAGAAGAAGAAGAAAGGAAGCACTTGGGTTTGGCTGTCTGTTGTTCAGCCTCACATTCATACAAAATGCTGTGCTCCCGACTCAAATAAGTCCTTGTCGTAGGCACATCTTACCGTCTAACAGACCGGTGAGGTGTGCGTGTAGCAGACCTGCATGCTGTGTGTATTTACATGGAGCATCACGGTACCATCTCAGCGACACACAGCCAGAGTCAGGGACAGCAGAAGCAGCATTCACCTTGTCCCTCCTTAATTTCTTTGTTGCTTTTTATTCAGCAAAAATGATGGCCTCACTATTCTACTTAGTAGAAAAATTTAGATAGTATAAAATGAACAATGGTATTTAAGTAAAAAAAAAAAAGGATATGCAGTTAATAAGCACATGTATAAAACTCATTTATACATTTAAAACCTTGTTGCCCATTGAAGCTTAAAAGACAAATATAGTGCTTTTATCTGATCTGTACAATAACCGTTCCTGCAGAGGAGTGGTACACAGAAAACAGGCAAGTTATACTAGCAAAAATATAAAATGCTGAAAAAGCAGTATACATTTGACTTCCATAGGTAAATATGTGCAGGATCTGCAACAACTACATTAAATCTGAAAACAGACTTTTTTTTAATATAATAATTGTAGCTTCTAGCTTTTAGTGGTAAAAAATGTTAGGATTCCTTTTTGGTCACTTACCAAACTTTTTTTTTTTTTGTTGACATTCCCCATCTTTAGTTACAATGGTTTGAGCTGAAGTTTGTTAAAACATAAATCAGGAGCTACAGTATGAAGATAAATCATTACTGGCACCTCAGTCGGCACAGGTTACGCTCCTGGCAGTCATGTTCTGTGTTTGTTGGCATAAACACTGTGTGACATGAACATCATGGCACCAAAAGCACATAAAAAAGAGGGTTGCTCAGGGTTCTGCTTAGTGATCAACTTTATGATCTGCATGTATTCAGAGAACAGAGCTGCTACCTCAGCAGACAGAGTCCGTGCTGGCCGGCAGCTTCCCACTGCGGCGGACCTCCTTCTCTCTTTTCTCTCTCTGTTTCTCCAGCTTCTCCTGGGCCTTACGCATGTCCTTCAGCTTTTTCTTGATAGTTGAGCGGTCGCTCTGACTGGACACACCGAGAGCCTGAAGTGAAAAGCGAACAGATTCAGGGCAAAATAATGCTACAATATATTCTGGCCACAAGGTGGCAGTCAAAGGCGACTAATACAGGGTTCCCACCACTTCAGGCAGGTTAGTTTTTAGATTTTTAAGACTTTTTAAAGCCATATGGGAATAAATTTAAGACTAATTTTATCTTAACCAAAGCTGAAGGAAAAAAACATGAACTGATTAACTCAATTTCTTAGGGTAAGGGGCAATTTTACCCAAATGTTTATTGTTACATAAAACTTTACTTTTTTGGGGTCAAGTTATAAAGTTAAAAAGTCTAATTCAAATGCTGGAAAAAAAAACACGTTCAACAGTGCAAATATCTTACTTTAATCACTACAATCATCTTCTTCATTCTCTTTTTTTTTTTTTAAAAAAGGAAGCAAAGCAAACACTCACTGCACATCATTTATCAGTTTGTGAGCCACTTCACTTTGAAAATACAAACTTTGTCATTTTTACATTTTTATCAACTTTGTATTTCTGCTTAGTTCTGAAATTTTGATCTAACATCTTACATGTTTAAACTTTTTAATTTTCTTTTTGTCTTTTCTATACATATGTACATGCAAATAAACAAATACAAAAATAATTTGGTTGGCCTTTAAAAATGCTTGTTCCTATGTCTTTTAATTGTTTCATTGAGTGCTGTTGGTTCCACTATCCTGATCTGTGAAACATTAATGTGAGAGGCATTTGGTAAATTATTTAGGAAAAAAAAGATGTTACCAATTATTTTGAGATTTTACAATGGAGCATCAAAAATGTCATATTATACTTCCAGTGTCTTAGTATTTTTAAGACTTTTGAATGATTGATTAAATACATTTTTATTTAGGAATTGTTTTGAGATTAATAAATTCGATGCCTTTTAAGGCTTTTTAAAAATCCGTGGGAATCCTGTGAAAAGTGACTTTCATTGCAATAAAACATCATCATCATCATTCCATTACCATACAAGTAAATCAAAGTTAATTATCATCATCATGATTTTTTTATTTTTTTACCTTCAACTTGTCACTGTCCAAGTACAAGAGCTGCTGGCCGTCCACTCCCTTTGCTGTGAATTCTGGTGTGTATTGGTCCATATTCATGCCCATCAACCAGTGACAGACCTGTTGATTGGTCCATTCAGAGACAGGCCGGTTTTGCCACTGATACTCTTTTCCTGTTGCTACTGGTTCATCATCCAAAGTCTAAAGAAGACACAGATAACAGAAACAGATGCTAGAATAATACTGTTACATTTGCAAGAGCATCATCATTTTATATTTTTTGTTCAAATACATTTTTCCGAGCAGTGCTCTTAAAGTCTGAATGAGTTCAACCGCCGGTGTAGCCTTTCATCATTTAACTGTTCACTCATAGAGAAGAGATTACTCATGTCTTATGCAAGAAAAAAAAGACTATAAAGACTTGCACAAAAATACATATATATATAGATGCCAACAGCATGCAACAGCCATCATATGCCATGAATTGTACTGTATGTGTCTGATCAATATTCTTTAGTGGCAATTTGAAACGTGGGGTGACATCAATTTTATTGTGCATCTTTCAAGTTTTGTAACCTTTGAAACTGAGTAAATTTGGGATTTCTTTCAAAAACATGGGGGAAAAGGTACGATACAACTTGGTAAGAAAAGTTCCATAAATTGCAAGTAAATTAGTAGATATAGCTAGGGAGAAATGTGTTGCGAAAACGAAAAAAAAACTAGGGAAAAACTATATTTAGAATTACCATAATTACATACCTAAGATTAAGTTGCAAAGTTATTATAATTTTTCAAGCAATTTTGCCAGGTCTTTTTCTTTAAAAAAATTTTTAACCTCCTTCCTGTTTTTAAAAACTAATTTTTTAGGTAATTTTCTTGCTCCTTACTAATTTCCAAGTACTAGAAATTAGTTCTTACTAATTTTTTTGCCGTTTATTATTTTGTTACTCATGGCCTTTTTCCCATGCTTTTGAAAGAAATCATGCCAATATGCTTAGGTTTCAAAAGGTTAATCATGTTTCCCACTTCATTCATAAAATCACATAAATAATGCTGTTTGTAATTATTTTAATTTAGGTACATTTGTTATTTCTAAAGATGGAGTAATTGCTGAAAGGCTGTTGGAGAGGGGTGAGGCTGAGTGATCAAAAATAATAAGTAAAGCTAACTGCAGCATGTATACAATAAACAAAGACAACATGTAGTGCAAGTTCTGTTGAACAAAACTGTGTGCAGTGTACAAATTCCCCAAGCTAGCACCAAGAAAACGAGCGTGCAATGACAGCGAAATACCAAAACATTCTCGGATGCAGGCCTACGTGTGTCTTCATACTGCATGTTTTACTGAGAGAGACTGAGACACTGAAAACTAGAATTTCAGAGAAAACAGCTGCTGAAACGCCACTGAACAGGCAGTAGAGCAGTCAACGCCATCCTGTGGTCTGCCAAAGCTTGTAAAGAACATGAAGCACTGGTTGACGCTTTAACAGAGGCAAAAGTACTAACTATTAACATTGCAGCTGACTTAAGAATAGCTTAGCTACAAGACTTGCTTTAACAAACAAAACAGCATTGATACACACATGCAGCTCTCTTCTATCCTCTCTGCATTCATGATTTAATCTCAGCTATGAAAGGGGGGAGGCTCAAAGAGCATGCTTGAGAATGTCCCCTTTCAGCTGCATCAAGGCGTCCCACACGGCTTTTGTGACGGCGCAACAAGGAGAGCACTCACCTCGCTGGAAGAGAAGATTAAAGTGTGTGAGCGCCCAGACAGATTGGGTTCAGCAACTAACCCAGAGATGTCTGAACTGGGGCTGGCAGGGTTAGAATCATCTATGACTGAAAAACTCTGGAACAAGTGGAAACAAGGAACGCATTTACTAAGGCAACAGTTCTTCACCATGACAAGCAAACAAATACAAAGACTGCAGGTGTGAGGGGTGAGTGCAGTGCTGTTTCCATAAGGACTAAAATTATTATAATTGATTAAAACTGATTTCAGTGGCAGCAATCCAAGTCATTGATTTGAGCAATAAGTGACTGTGATCTTCAACACAAAATGTAGCACAAATATTATATTATATTAAAGCTAATCCACCACCAGAACTACAGCAACAACCTCTAAACTACAACAACTAACTAAACTACTTCTAGTGAAAAACACAAACACACAAAAAGCAAGGTATGGGGTAATGTTTTCTATTTAGTTGAGTAGTTACTGTGAAATTAACAACTTACAGACGCAGAGAGCGGCCCTGCTTGCAATTTTTTTTTTATTTAATGCTGTTGTCTCAAGATCAAAAGTGTTGTGAAAAATATCGATTTATTGGTGCATAAGGATTCTGAATATTTGAAACTGTTTCAACACACTGCTACCAGCTGCTCTTTCTTACTCTCTCTGATTGTTAATGTGAACTACAGTCATTTTGCTGTCCTCTACTACTCATCAAGTAAAGAAAAGTTTCCATCAACTTATAGCCTTGTTAAAGTCTTGAAATATAAACTTACATGCTCTGTATGTCCATTTCTCCCCACTGTATCAAATATCAATATTTTTTTTAAAGTATTGTATTAAAGTTAGAAACTCCAGTAATGCTTGATCAAAAGTTCAATATTTTTTACCAAGATAATAAAGCTCATTTTCTTGTGACAACTGGTTAATTAATGTAAATTCTTTACATAACAAAATGCAGATTTCTCAAGATAATTTATATCGAAAATGAGCGAGTGATTCATTTGATCACACCTGATTTCCGCCTTTATGATCACTGTTGTGACCGTCTGGTGAGTAAAGTAACATTACTATCTGGTTCAGTAATGGGTACTCCTTGATCTGATTCATAAAAAACTAGTTGCTACAGTTGTAGTGACGCCTATGCATGCTGGCATGGCACTCCTGATCTCTGATAAACATTAGAAGTAATAAGAGAAAACAGCCTTTTGTCTTGTGATAACAAGTTGATATCTCATTTTTTTAAGATAAAATAATTACCATGTAATCTCATGACAATGGCATTAAAAAAATAATTGCAAGCACGGCTGTTCTCGGCTTCCAGAACTATTTAGACTATTTGATTAGGAAAGTGCTTCTTTTTGGTTTTTTATGCAGTCTAAAAGTTGTGTGGCTTGTTTTTCAGACATGAATGTGGGTTAAATTTAAAATCAAGGAACTATCCAGACCTGTGGGCTAAAGCACCAGCTATGTGCAAGTTCATATGCAGTTTAATTGAATATAGCATAAGAATCACACTCTAAAAAACTGGTTGCACAACACAAGTTAGTTACAACGTAGGAGTTAGCGTTGATGTTACACACAAATCTGCAATCGAACTTTCGATTAGCTGGCGCAAAAAGCCCCAGAAACTGCTTTTGGCATCATTTGTTTCCTCTAATACAAGCCACGCGGCTTTCCGAAAGCGGACAAATGGAAAATTTTAGAACATCAGTTTCCTATAACACTACCACATACCCAGTTCAAAAGAAGCTGTGAATTATTCATAGAAAGTATTGAGGTGAGAAATTACAAATCGCAGAACTCTATTTGTTAGTAATGCTCTAACGTGACATCTACAATCAGAAAGTAAAACAAGGATATGTATACTGTACCAAATCTAATGAGCGACTGAATAAAGAGGACCAGGAGAGATTTGTCTGTTTAAAGGAAACACGGTTCAGTGAGATAAATGTCCAGGCAGCAAAGCACTGACAAAAACTACCATAATGCACACAGCAACAGAAACCAAAACTTTTCTCTCAGTAATCATTTTCTGCTTGGTTCAGCCCGTGTCTTGAACTCATTAAACGGCATCGTGGGAACACCAGCCCGACCGCAGCCTGTGTGACAGTTAGCCACGCGTTTCACTGGATGCGTTTGAACTGTCACTATATGCAGACTCATTGAAAAGCCACTCAGTCCTTCCCTGCTCTCTGGCTAACATCTGGATCCAGTTTCTGTAGCCTTTGCATGATGCAGCTTGTTTGCAGAACTAGTTAACGATGGCACATGTCTGGAAACAGCCTCCTGTTTCTTTTTCTACTTATTTTACTGTTTCCATGAAGAAACAAATCTATCGTGATGGTGGGGGAGAGACGAGGAGTGTCATCCACGGTGAGAGCAGAATGACTGAGAAGGATCAAGTTTGTAACCACACTGATTTTATATCTCAGTCTAATTTATGAAGGATTAAATACTGTATAGCTAATAGGTTATTAAGTTTGTACTGGATGCTAAGTCTGTGGCTGATATTTATATTAAAAAAAAGTTACATACCTTATTCTTGCGATCCTGGCTTTGTTCACTGCTGGTCTCAGTTGCAGCGTACGGCAGACTGCTGCTGGAGGACGAGGGCTCTCTGTCTCTGTCCTTGTCTTTGTCTCCAAACCAGGAGAAGGGCATACAGGTGGGGATGGAGGTCATTGACTCTGCCGGAGACAGGTTCCCTCCAGACTCCTCCAGTAACTCTGCTGATCCCCTGGGCATTGGAGAAACAGGAAGATACAATTATCCACACTCGCATTACATACACGACAGCTCAATACATGATGTGTTGCATAAGAAAATACTTAATCAAATAATTAAAAATATAAAATATAAGAGGAAAACTCTTATCTATCTATCTATCTATCTATCTATCTATAAAACTGTACAATTTCCCCATTGCACCTTTTGTACATACCTTTTGTGTTCTTTATATTCTATTTTTCATTTTACATTTTTGAATTGCTTCTATATTTTTATCTTATGTCTTACACTATTTAAATTCACTATTTTTACTCTTCATTTACATTAATTGTTTTGCACCAGAACACAAAGTCAAATGCCCTGCATATGTAAATCGGTTCATTCATAATCATAATCATAAAAATTGTAAATTGAGTGGCTGTTTTTCTCTGTATGAATTTGGGAATGCATTTTCTGCATTTATTTGTGGAAGCATCTTTGTGGATGTATTTGTATCTGTTTCTTGTGCATAAATGTGCATTTTTAATGCTACTGTGATATCCTTATCCAATAAAATATATTTATAATTGTAGCACATGCACTGCTATAAGTGTTTACAGCAACATGTTTAACAATGGGAAGCTTCAACAAATGTGACACAAATGACTATCCCCAACAACTCAGCAGATAT
The DNA here is from genome assembly GCF_008729295.1 of Plectropomus leopardus. Classification (NCBI taxonomy): domain Eukaryota; kingdom Metazoa; phylum Chordata; class Actinopteri; order Perciformes; family Serranidae; genus Plectropomus; species Plectropomus leopardus. The sequence goes on along the minus strand of NC_056472.1, from coordinate 18,208,187 downwards.
TTGCAATATTTAACTGTTAAAAATGGAAAGATAACGTACCTGCTGTCCAAAGATGCTCTCATCACCTCCTTGTCATGTTTTTTTCCTTTGCCACCTGATTTGCGCAGGCCACTGTTGATGAATGGTGACATTTTTTTTCATTAATGGTAGAATGATGGTAAAGTGATGGAAATAAATGACAGTAATCACTATGGAGACTTACCCAAAGTCTGGGAATCGTCTTTTAGATTTTCCTGCTGATGAGGCCTCATTTAGCTCCTCTGAAATGACACAACAGACTCAGTAACAACTCAACAACAACTGCAACAACTGTAATTCACAGCCACCACATTTTGGTCTCACATACCTTTAAGCTCTTTGCCCTTCCCTTTGGACTCCCTTTTTTTGGCACTGCGCATGAATCCAGAGGGGGACTGCGGTGACAAGGTGTCTTTGGGAGGGGACAAAGAAGGACTTCCACCACTTTCAATACTGTCTCCCTGTGATGGTGACAAAGACGGGCTGCTGGTGAGCTCTGCCTTACTCCTGGATCCATCTCTAGTCTCTCCTGAATCAGCTCTCTGTGAATTCCCAGGATAGCAGACAGGCACTGGGAGGGCGAGGCTCTCCTGGATAGACCTCCTCCTCCTGGGAGATTCCTGCTCCTCCTGGTCCTCCTCTTCTTCAGTTTCCTGTGGAGACAAAGCTAATTATCCAGAAGCACAATGCAAGGAAGAGGAGATAAAAGCTTATTTATATAACAGAAAGTTCAGCTCTCCAGTCCTGATTGTCTGAGTCATGTATTTTTTTGTCACACACATTATAAAGAAGGTAGAAGGTAGGAAGGATTTATTAGTCATTTTTTAAACTTAAAATCAGCAGCTAATATGAAGATTCTATCCGGCTGTTCGTGCATGTTGCTGCTGGTGGCATCTTTCAATTCCTGCAGTGCATTTTTTTAAATTTGCATCAGAGTTATGTGTCTTTCTGGCTCCCAATAAGGTTCGCCCATCCAGTGCAACAGCTTGATCCAGGATGTTAGGGGTTAACCACGTCTCTATGAAGATGTGCGCAGAGCAGTCCCTGATCTCCTGTTGCTGAGTGAGCCTCAATCACATCTCATCCACTTTATTCTCCTGCGACCGGACATTAGCCAGAAGAAGGCTTAGTAGAGGAACAGCTCCCGGTCCAAGTCGGGTCAGCCTGATGCCGGCTCTCCTCCCTTTCAGTTTGGTTTCTGACCTATGGCCTGACTGGCCGCTCGGCGTATGCCGGTTGTCGGGATCCTCTCACAGTCTGCTGCATTCAGCCCAAGCCCCACATCACTTTTCCTGATGTTGAAAGGTGTTTCTCTATCATACAAAAGTTATGCCTCAGCAGGAGGGGGCCATGGTGTAGAAAAAAATTTGAAAAATAGAGCAAAATACTGCAAAAAAGTAGCAAGGATTTGAGGAGCTACTGGCTGCTGCATCTACATACGCTGCCATCTTGGTGCGTTATTGTTTTTGTTTGTTTTGTTTTTAAAAGATACTCAAGGATGTTCCCTATTGTATTCTAGAACAGCTGCGAGTATCTCCGGGCAATTCAGTTGTTTAGGAAAAGTGCTGCCTCAACAGCAAAACAACCACAGAATATATGGCAGTGAAATTGTCAGATACCATCACTGCAGAATGTTTTCACTGTGATTGGTCAGCACATCTACACAAAGTTATATATTACTCAAGTTAGTAAGTGCTCTTCTCACCATTAGTTTCACCTCCAAGATGGCATTTTGAGCATGAGGGGACTGGATGGGGTTTAAGGTTTCATGTCATACCTTACATCTGGCCTCAGGTGGCGGACTGTTCAATCCAATTACATGCTCATACAACACAGTAATGTATCATGTTCAGCTGTTCCTGGCTGACCTGAGAATGACTTGAAGCCACTGCGAGGCTTTCCTTCAGTTTGGTCCGAGATGGAGGCTGACGTTTGGCCTTCTGAGCCAGCAGGCCTTTCGCTCTGTGTGCACTGGTGTCCAAGCGTTCAGTCTCAGGGACCAACTCACTCCAGTCTTCTTCTACACAGGAGAAAAAAAAAACAAATAAGTCATAAAGCATAGTTTTAATGATTTACCAGGGTCACTGGAGTTTACAATGTGTTGAATGATTTACAGATCACACAATAAAAGTGTGGACTTCCAATTAAATTCATTTTAATTCTAGTAACCCTTTGTACCTAGTAGTGAGTCGACTGATTGTGTGTTGGTTACTGGTTCTTGTCCGATTAATCTCTCATCTGCTGCCGAGTCCTGGCCACCCTGGCGCTCCACACCTGAGGCCCCTCTGGACTCCAGGACAGATATCTGTGGATAAAACAACACTCAGGTCATGTCAGTGTCTCTAGCAAGTCTGCTATTGTGTATAGGCATTTTTTTTCTTAAGCTGGGGTCTTACCCTGTCCTGCAAGCTCTCCAGCTGGTCCTTGTACCACTTGTCTTTTTCATCTAGAATTTTTTTCAGCTCCTCCTCTTTCTTCACAAAGTCTATCTCTCTGGGGAGTAAACAAGGAGATTTGGTTTCCCATCAGCCCTTTAGCTTGTAAACACGTTTTTTGTGATTATCACATAACTACATAAATTCCACAAAATCTTAAATCAGAGCTTGAAGTTAAACAATATTTTTTTTAACAATATTTCTTTGTAAATTTTTTTTTTGTCAAAATGTATTGTTTTTAAATGTACAAATCCAACAGCACTGAATTGTGTTACTCAAGATAAACTTACTTCTGCTGGTAGTCCTTGAGGAGTTTCTTGGCCTTGTTGTACTTCTTGTCCAGAGTCTCATGTTGGGCCTGAGTCTCAGCTAATTGTTCATTCACAGTCTTACACAGTTCCTGAGCTTCCAGCCAGTAACTTTCCAACTTCAGGATTTTGTCGTTGCCATCGTCAATCTTTTGCTCCAGTGCAGACTCTCTGGCTTCCCACAACGATCTGTCCTCCTCGGACACCCTTAGCTGTAAAGAGATGGTGACATGTTGTTTTGAAACAGTGGCCCACCTGTAAAATGAATTGTAGGTGGGCCACTGGCCTGGGACAGCTTCTGGGTTACTTGTAGTGTTAAACAGTAATTTAAAAGAACCAGTTCACACATTCTGTCTGATTGTTGTTTGACCTGGTTTTCTTCAATAACCTACTGCAAATGCATCAACATTTCAGACCTCTCTATAGACTTAAAGTTTGCAGCCTGCCAGGAGGCAATCAAAAGATAATTTCGAAAAGCATCTTCAGAATATTAATCGCTCATTGTTAGTACATCAAAGTTAAAAGTTCAGAAACAAAAAGGCTGGTATAAACCATCATTCTCAAAAAACTAACTTTATAATTACTGATACACTGTAAAATCTGACAAGTTGATCTTACTAAGAATTATCTTGGAAAGCAATGAAAAATGAAAGTAAATATAAATACAAATCTTAAGTTATGTTAATAGCTAATTGTTATGTTCACTTAAAATTTAGCTGTACTTAATTGTTGTTGCAACTTAAGAATGACAAGTGGATTTAACTAGTTCTGTCAAAGTGTTAGCAACCTCAGTAAACCAAGTTAGTCTGACTTAACTTTAGCCAATGATGAAGTTAGGAGATCTGCAAGTTCTATTTTGTTAACATGTTTAAGAATATACAAATATGACTGACTAGTTTGCAACCAGCAGAATACAGATATATAGCTCAGTAAACTTGGTTTACTAAAGTTACTAAAACTTTGAAACATTTGAAACGTTAAGTAACAGTAACTAAATTTGAAGTAAACTTAACAGTTACATATAAAGTAAACATAAATTAGATAAACAGTTATATTTACTTACATTTTTCAAGTCAATCAGTTTTCTAGATGTTTTTAGTAATATCAACTTGTCAAATGTGACAGTGTAAAAGAAACTTGTAAAGTTTATTAAAAAATCATTTTTCTGTTGCATGTTTATTTAATGGTACAATAATGTATTTGTATTTACTGTACTGAATATTAATTTCATATTATGTGAATATCTTAAAAAAAGAAAAAGAAAAGAAAATGTTGATTTCATCTTCATCATACCTTTTCCTTTAGTTGATTAATTTCAGCTGTGGCAATGCTGTGTTTGAGCTGCAGCTAAGGAACAAAAATAGGAAAACAGAAGACTTGGTTACACCCATTTTTATATGTTAATCATAATGTTTAGATGTTTAAACAGAATACTGAAACTTTGATATCTATTTTAAAACACATGAGACTTTGTGGTTCGGGTGATACCTCTTTGAACTTGAAGACCATCTGAGAACTGTCCATGTTGGTCGGCATAAACAAAGCTTCTGAATCAGGCAGCTCAAACAGCTCTACGTTCTGTCCTGGGGAGAAATTGGAGCACAGAATCCTCTCATCCACTCCGTCCTCGTCCTCATAGCGCTCCTCCTGAAATATGACATCACACATAGCATCACATACTGCAAAAACTGACACACCCTGCATGCCCACGGACATACTCGGCATGTGTCAACAACACTCCCAGCAGCGCAGTTCACCACAGTCTGGAGGGCACATTAATCAATACATCATAAGCACTGGGCTGGGTCACGGGAAGGTACTGCAGAAGTTTGGCGACATGTCTGTGGCACATCTGCAACACTGAAAAAACTGAACAACAATATTCTCAATAGATAACAAGACAGTCAACACACCTACATGCACTTTGCATAACCACAGAGCTACTCAAGATGGTGTCCACTTCCTCACTGAAAGTTACGCAACATTCCTTTTAAGTCTTTGCTTCAGTAAATCCCCCATGTATTATCTTCCCAGTCTCTCTGTCGTAAAACAGGGGCTTGTGGCTGCTTGAACTTCAGAGAGCAAACATTTCACAACTCTGGCAGACAGGAGGCGGTCGACTGAACACCTCCCAACACAGCAGAATGGTTGACACATGGCTTACTCACAGCCAGCTGCTCATTTCCTGGTTCAGCTGAGTGGGATTGGACTGGGCGTGGCAAGGGGACCAATGCCGTGTTCATGTCATGTCACAGTCATCTTGATTATGAGTGTCCAACTTGTTAATAGCATTCACATCAACATCCAAGTCATAATTTAAAATGGGAAAACTCCAATTTTTCCGGATGTTCAGATATTTTCAACTGGGCACTTGATCATAAAAACACAAAAACATGAGACACCTTACATCAGCCAATTAAGCAGGGCTCAACACTAACTTTTAACAGTGGTTGCCAGGCATTAGCTTTTGGCTGCTGAAACTGAAAATATGGTTTCCTTATTTTAGTCCCCTCATTTTTTTTAGAAACTCACATATCGGGTCGGCTTATTAATAAAAAAGTGATCAAAAAAGAAGACTGTATAAAAGCTTTATTACAGTAACTGAAGAAGATTCTTTGTAGTTTGTATTTGATCTGATGCTATCAGTGCTTTAGGTAGACCTGGTTCTTTGTCAGTTGCATCATTTCACAAATTATTTAGTCAAATAACCTAATATGCTTACCCACTGCCTATAAAATAGGTGCCTTTACACATGCATGTAAATGCACCAGTGCACATGCAGCAGTCACATGCAGTTTTGTCTGTTTCCTGTTATGACAATAACAGCAATTTGGGATGCACTATACTGGATTTTTTTGACAAGATCCAATATGCCAAAATATGACAACTCACTTGGCCAATACCCGATAACAATATTAATACATACCCTATTTTCCCCACATAATTTTAGTGATCATCAGGTCTCTTCTGTAGTGGAATTGATAACATATTATGCATACTGTAACTGTGATGCCCCCCCAGCAGATGGAGACATGAAATACCATGCTAAAAATAAGAAAAATACTTCAACTTAGGGTTTATGTTTTGTACATGTTCACTCATCACATTTTGTGATATTAGCAAATTCAGCATGTTTGTTGACTGCTAGATTTCATTTTAATAGCCAATATTTGCTGATACTGATGCTGTTAATATTGTGTATACCTTTACCCCACCCCCATATTTACACATCACTAATGCAGTAAATGTTAAAAACATATTTATTTGGGGGTTTACGATTCACTGTTCCCTTTTCTACCATCCATCACATATGACATGAACATGGCATTAAGGTTGAGCACCGACTGAACTTTCTGTTTGAAGTCCTGACCAGCTGACTCACCTCCTCCGTAGAGTGTTCGTAGGGATCATCCAGGTGTTGTTGCTGTTGCTGCTGGTTCTTCTCCTGCTCTAGTGTCTCACTTATGAGGCGGGCTACCTCACTTTGCGTCCCTGGCTTCTCTCGACCAATCAGGAACCTGTTTTTTACAATGCCATGCATTAGTGCGCCATAAAATAGGATATTTTACATGTTGCCTGAAAACAACTCAGAGCAGCTTCTGTCATGGCTTACTTGCTACTGGAAAATGCAAATTCTAAGATGCAGTTAAGGCTTGATCTCTTCATGTGTGGGCGTTTCATTTCAAATCATTACCTTGCTACAGTATGTTGTGTTGCCTATTCCACTTTTCATTTCTCAGTATTCATTCATGGCTTTTGGACTCACTGGAGTTAAAAAAAGACCCAACTGTTTACCACCTATTTCTTGTTGTACTAACAGCAGGGTTCTCACTCTTTCATGGATAAAATTTCTAAATTTTTTCAGGAATTTTCAAGGACCTATAATATTTTTTCCTTGCCCCACTTGTCCATAATTGTAATTTTAGAAAACTGGCATGAATGGAGGGGAAGATGACACACAGGAAAAAAACAAAGAAACTTTTGTGATGGTAAATAAACTCTGTCACACACTGACGCATATTAGAGCTCTGTTACGTCGACAGCGTCAGAAAAATTAAATGCTGTTATGTTACATCACATGGAGGGTTATCCATGGAAGGCTGCTGTAACAATGTCATTAAACACAACAAAATTCCAAAACTTTAAATGTGTTTTACAAATTCCATGACTTTTATAGGCCTGGAAAACTTGATTGGGAAATTCCATAAATCTTTCAGGTTTCCATGAGTGTGAAAACCCTGTAACAGTGGCTCAGTCTTGTCACCAACAAGATCTTTCCAATAAGGTTGATTTTAGGGGTCAAAAAGAAGGACTCTGAGCTGACCTCACTGTGCCTTTTGTGTTCTTCAGGACTGTTGCAGCAAACAGTTGGGTGACGCCCACCAGACTGATACCATCCACCTCGACTATCTGGTCATTCACCTGTATGCTAGGGACACAGAGGATGGTTATTATAAGGACAGATTTTGAAGCATTTTCACAGAACAGTTATGCATCGCCTTCAGCATAGTAATAAAGATAAAAAAAACAGTATGCTCAAAGCAGCTGGCAATGAAACAAATCTAAAAATGCCTGGGAAATACAAGTAGTGACTTTTTTCTTTAGCTTCCTCATGCAGTTATAAATAAATCAGATTATTTATGTCTTGTGTGTCACTGGGGACTGGGGGAACGAGCAATTCCTAGAGTGCAACATTAAAAACTGTTGTGGTGGTGCAGTGTGTACACTGAGTGTGTACCATGTGTCCTGTTGTAAACAAAACATCACAAGTGACTGTTTTGTAACAAGACTTAAATGTAGGGTTATGCAAAAAAGTTTTTAATGATTGAACTCACCGTCCATCATTCTCAGCTGCTCCTCGCTCTGTTATGGTTTTCACAAAAATGCCCAGCTTCTCCAGACCCTGGTCAGCTCCCACTCCCATTCCTATGATACTGATGCCAAGCCCATTGTCTCCTGAGTGCAGGGAAATTAAGATTTTAGAGATTTTAGATTTTAGGGTAGAAAGAACTGTATCTAAATAGGCTCATTTACACATAATGCTTGAGACACTCTGGTTTATAAAGATATAATAAAGATTCTGTAAAGGGATTAAAATCAGTAAATGTTTAGACTACACAGCATTTCTCAGAGCGCTAAATTGTTTGAATACACAAGTCAAAGTCACAACTGTTTGCCTTTGTAGGGCTGTGCTCTGTGCACAGCTGTATGAAAACAGGTTTCCCCCCTTATGAAATGATTCTGAACAGTTGCTCATGACATGTAGAAATTTACCTTTAGTGCTATGACACTCACCTTTCTCAATCTCTACAGGGAACACATCCATTTTCTCCACTCTCTTCTCCAGCTCATATTCTGCAGATGCCGCGACCGGATCCACATCGTCATTGCGGCGATCATATTCCTCATTGGAGAAGGTAGTGAAGACCTGTGTTGATCAAAATAGTGCATAGCTTCAGTATACCACACTTTATGTCCTTCCCAAGTAGTTAATCATCAGACAGATTTATGTTGAGGGGCTCCTACAGGATCTACACAGACATAGGCATATTATTTTCACTTCTTTTTTATCTTGGCAGGCTGAACAAGGACACATTTTTCATTTGGGAGAAATTGCAGAGCGAGGGAGAATTACACTCATACTTTGGACCGTTTACTGTGTAGCGCTACTAGGGAAATTAAAGTGCCAGCACACAACTGAAGCACACTTTAACAGCTGCTGAGGGACAGCAGAGCTCTTTGATAATTTGAACCACTTGCATTGTTCCATTGTTCTTAAAATTGTGTCTGACAGAGACTGAGAAACTGAATGATCTTTAGTTTTCTAACTGTATAGACCGCAACATCAACTTTTGGTGGTCTTTTGTATCTTTAATAAATACTTTATCAGCCACCTTTGAATAGATATAAATCATGTGTTGACGACACTGAAGCAGAAGATGCATTCCCATGACATACTCTTGAGGACTTTCATCAGATTTTAAGAAGTTGTGAACTTTGCAGGCAGGCCTCACAAAGCGCTGGAAATGTCCCAGAGGCCTTTTTCTGGTTGGAATTATAAAGCACATACACACAGTACAGCAGAACATGAGCAGCGTGGAAAGTAGGGCACAGCTGGGGAGAGCTGAGCAGTGGATGTACCAAAGATCAATGCTCGGAGGCGACAAGTGTTGTCAGCAGCAGAGTAAAAAAAAAAACATAAACAGCAATACAACGAAAATAAGTAATCCCTTGAGCTTCAGTCAAAGGGCATTGCCCAGTACTTAACACCAACCTTAAGGGTTATTACATATAACAACACTATGTGCTATTTACCTTGTACTCTACTGATGCTACCAAGCAGAAATGGCATTCCTAATCCACTCTGAAAAACACTCCTGGGGTAAAGCTAAAGTGAGCACTACAGCATAAAATGGACTGGGGACGACCATCTGTTGTGACTCTGTAACTACTGTGTATTAAGAGTATAAAGCCTATTCAATGTTAAGACAAGGTTAGCACCAGGAATACAACATATAATTATTTTCATTATTGATTAGTCTGCCCTTTTTTTGAGTAATCATATCAACCAAAAGGAAGATAATAGTGAAAAAGTTAACCAGTACAGTTGCCCAAAGGCCAAGGAGGCAATACTCAAACATATTTTACGTAACAAAAAGGGACTAAGAAATACAGCAAATTTTCATATTTTAAAACGTTATTCATCAATTCTTTTTTTTTGAAGTTGTCAATTAATTTTCTGTCACTTAACTAGCTGCTTTAGCTCTAGTTAGGCTCTTGTCCATTGGACCTAACATGGTCCCAACAGACTAAGGAGAAAAGAGCCAGAGTGAGAGACTAGTAAATAGATATAAAGCATTGTTTAGATTAGAGTTTTGCAGACTGCATCAGGGGCTAATGCCTGATTACGGGGATGAACCCAACAGTGGGTCTGTAACATAAACCCCCTGCTTGGTCATCATTAATGTTAATCTGGGTGGAGTCATGACTTTAATGGTCGTCATGGTGGCAGGAGGACGCTGGCATCAGTGTCCAGGAGTTAAAAACAAGCATGACCTGACTGCACTGTACGTACTGGAGGATGAGTTGTAGTTTTTTTTTAACAGCAGGCTTACTAGTTGGATGGAGTATAAGTGGAAGAGTTGCCTTTTGGAAATTAAAACGAGAAGCATGAGAATAAAGGATACAGGCAGCAGGTAGAATATGAATAAAGAGACCTTCCTATTAAACTTTTGCTGAGCTTAATTCTATTCAATTGAATATTGTTTTATGAAAGGGATGAATATATATATATATAGAAAAGATTCAAGCCTCACAGTGGCAATGAATACAGGACGTAAACTTTGAATTGGAATTTGGGATTTTAATTTGGATTTTATAATGGTCAAGGTTAGACTCAAATGGCATCACTGCAAAGGATTTTCAGACATCACTTTTGGTTGAACAAATGTTTTATCACTATAATTAAGACTTGAAACCATTTTTAATGTGTAAAAAGTGGCCCTTTTGAAAATAACTGAAATAAAAGTGAGATTCTCCATCTAGTTGCATTCTTTTCAATATAAAAATGTTTACTGTATGATAATTGGTAACTTTGATATCATGGTATACCTTAAAACCGGTATATTGCTGTAGCACTGTTTAGTGTATACAAGCTGTTAGCATCAGGCAGACGGCACAGGGTGCCAGCCATCCGAACCAACCTGGCTCGCAGATCATTTGTGCCTGCCAATATTGCTCTGTTGCACAAACTGTGAACAAACTGTGTAAACTAATTGAACCTCTGTGTGAAAGGATGCGGCACCTTGTATGTGGAACACTTTAATGTGTTGATGTTTTTTACTTCTGGTGTTGTTGTTGGTGTTATTATAGTTGTCTGTATATTTATCTGATGATTGCTGTAGAGCACACAATGAATATCTATTTACCTACCCACATACCTACATACCTGCCTACCTACCCACCTACCAGGAGTGTAATGATCCATCGATCTACATCATTATATCTATTAAATGAGCAGTGATCCAGTATTATCAATGCAAAGTGATCTATAATCTATCCATTTCATCCTCTTTCAGATGCACCTTTATTTTGAATGCCTGTGTCATTGTCACACAGTGTAAGGCAGATGATGACAAGCAGCCAAGAGAAAAACGATGAGGGTAACATTATTTACTCAGGAATAAATCATCAGTGTGGAATTATTTTGTTTTTGGTGAAACTCAGGGTTAACAGACAGAGCACGTGTCATGTGTAAACAAAAGCCATACTCAGGAAACACGGTGTATTTAATAAATGCCAAAACACAGATACAGGCTCACAAACTCACAAACAATGAGCTGTCAGCTGGCATGTTGTATTCTAGTGGGCATCTGTGACAAATGTTTGAGTTGTGCTCTCATGATATAGAGTCCAACCCAGGTTGTGGTTAACACAATCAAAATAAATCTAACAACAAAGGGTGACAATTTACTACAGGATGAATTGAGACATTTGCCATGAGGATGTATGATGTAATCAAGTAAACATTTCCACTCTGGGCAACAGAGTCTGAGGTCTAGATCCTGCAGCATGTCAAGACTTGAGGAATTAACCACAAACAATCCTTTTTTCCCCTCTGTCTTTCTGTCTCCTCACTGTGTAGCCTTTGGACACTAGCCCAAAACAGTGCAGATAGTAAATTTCCACGATACCTTACTGAAGTCTGTTCAATTTGTTAACATGAATTACTAGAGCTATTTCTGTTAAACACCATCCTGCTGATTTTCACACACATTTAAAACAGCAGAATCAAATCGTGTTATCTTGGAAACAAGGCATACATGTACACTTGCGGGTACCTCTCTCATGAAGCCTCCCAAACCAAATGAAAGAAGATTAGAAACTTGTGGATTATGCACACTACTGCAGCTCTGTGGTACAGGCAGGAATGCTATTCATGGGGCCTCGACCCTCCATCAACCCAAGTGAGTCCTCCTCTGTCTAAATTCTCCTCCCTACTCTTATACTTGAGCAAGCTTTTTGCCGTAGGTTTACAATCTGTGACTGTGACCCATATATTGTGGTGGATAGGCGTTATCTTTATCACACAAAGGCGAGGCCAGCGCATATAACATAGAGGAGCACTGCAGACTTTCTAAAATAACCAACCAGCCACTCAAGAGAGTTTTTGTCCTGCTTGCATCTTGAAACTTATTTTGCATGTCTGAAAAACAAGCTTCAAAGTGTTTCTGTTAATAAGACTGACAAAGCTTATCATCTTCTAATTTAGACCATTAAAAATTGATTCACAGAACTAGAGCAGACAGAAATTCCATTAAGGATAAAAAGCTACTTTTTACTTAGACTTCAGTAATCAAGGGTTGAATATGTAGGCTAATAGAATATAGGGAAGCACGAATGACATCCTTGGCCCCGGCACTAGCTGAGCAGCAGCCGTTCAGACTGGCTTCTCCCCTCTCCTTCACAGGACTACAAAGTCTGACTTTCCTGTGGACATGAAATCCCAGACCTTTTTCAAACACTGTTCTGCTCTTTGCTGGAACTTAATCACTCAACCACTGTTTTCTCAGCAAGAAAGACAGAAATCAATCTCTTTATTAGCCTCCCTCCCAAACAAGCCTTACACACAGCTCACTAGTATCACTGTCTCCATTCATGAGACCAAACAGACATCTTCCCTTATTGTTCAGTACATGTCCAGTCCACCACCTGCTAGACCAAAACATTCAACAAGGAATGCCCCGATCAAGTATTTTTTGCCCCTGATCCCGATCCAATTCATTTGATATTGAGTATATGCCGATAACAAATTCCAATCCAATACTTGTATTAACCTGGATAATACAGCTACACAATGCACACTTAAAGTAATTCAAAGTTATTCAAGTCAATCCAGTGTATATGCTTGGCAGTTTAATAGTTCTACAATGCAATACAAGAAAAAATGTCTGCATCCAAACAGTACATTAGGAGTTTTTATTTTATATTTATAAAATAAAAAGTAAACACACTAAAAGATGTGATATGGCAATTATCACAATTCCACTTAATGTCGCGTTTGTTTTTTTATGAAGTAAAGTAAACAAACTAAAATGTGTCTTCAGAAATTGCTCTGAAATCCAGTAATGGAGTAGCAGCATTAAATTAAAACCTGTATATCTGCCACAAATCGTGCTCATCATTTATGATGCCTGTATGACAGCGGACGTAAAAAATGCACAGATCGGGCTTGATACCAATCCTTTCAATCTGATCAGGACATCCCTACTCTCAACTGTTGACCAGACAGACTGACCAACGAACAATTAACAATTCATATTCAAGTTTAAGCAGAACAAAGTATCTATCTTTTTTAAATGTCAATTTCTCTTTCTTATATATTAATGCGTTTACTGAGGTTGTGATGTGGATCAAATGCCATCTTCACATTTCCATTCCTTTCAATACCTTTCATCCATCTTCAACACATTTAGTGGTCTGCCCTCTTTACATGTGCTCACATGCACAGACGTACACATGCCTACACCCAAACTTAAACCCCTTCCCACAACAGAATACCAATGTGGGAAATGAGTCAGCAGCTGCGAGGAAAAGCAAACCAGAGAAATCTCTCGCCAGTGCAAAACGAGGGCTGACCACTGGACTGGGGAGCTGGTAATGTAAGCGGGCTGACAAAAAGACAACAAATCAAAACATGCTGTGAGAGTGAGCTGGGGCAGGGGTGGCGGCCTGGCGCAGATCATAGAGTAATTAGGCAAAGAGGCATGGGGCCCAGTTTTTAGATCCTGTTTAAACACACCAGAAAAAGAACAAAAAAGATACCTAGTACTTCCTATATACATGCCATCGGAGTAATTAACACTTTGCGCAGTTCACAATGATTGACTGCAACTGAAACAACAATATTTATGTTTTAAGTATAAACGTGTGACCTAAAGGCAGGAAGAGGTGGAGTCTGAGAAGAGCACAGTGTCATAATGGAACCACATTTCCAAAGGCATGCAAACATAAACAGGTTAAACAGGTTTGTATATAACTGGCCTACAAAAGCTACTTTTGTCCTGCAAGGGTTGCTGAAAACTTTAACACACAATTACCGCTAACTTTCAGTGAAAACACACAGCATCTGCTAATGTGTTTGTCTGTAATCACATAATGAAAGCGTTTAAGGCAATCACAATCAGCCCGAGAATCATCCCATGCCAAGTTGTTTAATGAACAGCATTATGCCGACTGCATTAGTATTCCGCCCCATTTTGTCGGATAGTCACCCACTTGCCCAGGTGGCTGGGGGAAACTCAGATCCTACAAGGGGAGGGCCTGTCTGCTGGTTGGATGAGGGTGGAGTCTCATCAGACACATTCCTCTGGCCAGCAGAATACCCATTTCAGATAGGAAATGGAAAGCATAACACTGTGGGATGGGTTGGCTACAGAGGCTAAAGTCCAAATCAGGGGTATGCCCCTTTTCAGAAGAGGCAAAGATTCTGTCCTGCTGTTATGAACTTTCCAACATATATAAAGGCGTGGAGAAAAGATCCAATTCACGTAGGGAAAAATACATTTTTGTGTGTTGTTGATAAAGTCATGTTGATGCAAAAAACGGATTAGATTTCAGTACAGGGCCTGTACAATACACAGTGCACAAATGCTAGAGTTGTAGTTCATCTTCAAAAGGGCTATCATTTAGGTATATTCTGCATTTATTAAGCGAATGCTAGCTGCGAAGAGCACTAAACTTCAGCACGAACAAAACTGTCACTGCAGCTCCTAACTAAACTTACAGCCAACTCTGATCCAGTGAAGTAAATAGCCCCATTCACAGTTTCATTTCCGTCATTCAAGTCTACATAGTGTTTTAGACAGAGTGGGCTGTCCCCTATACTAACATTGCAGCAGAGAGGTTGTCCCCCACTGTAATGTTAATAACAACACAGTAGAGTGCTATGCTGCCCATCCCCTCCTTAAAAATGTCCGCAGTCAGTACCACAGGGCATCTTAAAACTCTTGTTGTCTGGCTCCACTTTAATGTCTACAAACTGCACTCTACCTGACACAGGTGAAAAGCCCTTCATGTCTCCTGATACTAAAGACAGCTTTACTGCAGGCATATGAGAAGCCAAAATGACGAAAGAACAAGCTGAACATTGACCAATGTGGACAGTAACTATATACAGTGCAATGTGTTCATGAGGGCATAATGTGGTCACTTGACCAATAACTGCTGGTGGTATTTCCTGTAACTCTGCGAGGGTGGGGCAAAGCAGCAGGTGCAAATCCTGGTTTTAGACATTTAGGGGTGAACTGGTTTGTGCCTCCTGCTCCAAAACCCGGACAGCAACATTTCTAAAGATTCCACATAACTACCCTGAAAATGACTGTGTAGGCTTTGTCTCCAAGCAGATAACACGCCTACAGCGGGGAGCGTTAATGATTCAATAACTCTTGGCTTTTTCTCAAACTAGAGAATTCAGAGAAAGAGAGTTCAAACCAGTACATTGCTAAAAAATGATTTTTAGTTTTAATGTTTCTCCGCATAGGGACATGCAGAGACACACTAACATTACATGCCTGTTTTTTATTTGCAGTTATAGAGAAAACAGCTTCCTCACTAACACCAAAGATATAATCAGTATGAGCAGTGGTGCAATATTTATACTGCTCATACAGCCAGAGGGTATAGCAAACTTATACACTGACACAGCAGCAATGGGATTGCAGCATTTCAATGCCCTACTAAAGTGTGAGTCTGTTACCGTATATGCAGAACAATCTTCTCAAAAAACACGTCTGAAAATAACTGCAGAGCTTTTTCAACAACACCATGTAGTCATCTATTTTTTAACGCTATGCATTTTAGGTATTTCATTATAATTCAACTTAATACCAAGTACATAAAATGCATTTATCAACCATAAACATCCAACATTTGGCTTGATACAAGACTCTCACTTTTAGAATGATGACCCCTTGGAACCAGAGAAATCAGTTTCTTTCAAAAACATGGGAAAAAGCAACAAGGATTTTCACAAGACATGGCCCAAAAATTAGCAAAAAATTAGTAAAACGGGTATAGGAAAATTAACTGAAAGTAAGCAAAATCATTTTTAGGTAATTTCTTGTCCCCTTTCACTAATTTCTTGTAATATCTGAGACAATTATTGACAAGTTGGTCATTGCCTTTTTTTAAAGAAATGAAACCAATTTGCTCAGGTTACAAAGGGCCAAATAGCTTGTGAAAAGCACCTGAGTAAACTATGAACTATCACTGACTGCCATAGAAAAACCCTTTTCAACCAAGTTTGCTTTTCAATCCTGATGCATGTTGGAACTGGACATCTCCTTTTCCCCACAAAGAGGACCTTTATTCCACACAGGACACCTCCTCTCTATCAAGGAGACTCGGGTTACGTAGGGACCTAATCCCGTTGTGAGCCAGGGGCACAAAGCACTTCCTCTCTCCCAGTTAGCTGCGATTTGAGTGTGCTCTATCCCAGTGCCAGCTCTGACTAGCAGACTGTGGAGTATGATGCAGTGCTGGCAGGAGGGCTTTGTTACCCAGGCCACAGGTAGAAAGGTTGGCCGAGGGACATTTGTGCAACTTAATTAGCTAACGCACATACCACACAATCTTGACCCCATGGTTCTTGATCCAAGCACATGTAATTATTTTGAGAAATCTCTCTGTGTTCTTTCCACCCTGTCCATTGCATGCACTCATTCATGCAGTGATATAAATAGCTTACAAAGAAAATTATTAGAAAATTTTAAAAAAAAACAAAGATATTTATAATTATTATTTTCAGGTCATTTCCTTGTTTGTTTTTGTTCTTTACTTTTCTTTTTTCGCAAATTTTCCAGGTAATTTCTTTCCAATATTTTGGGTCAGTTTTTTTAAAATTACTCATTGCCCTTCTTTTTATGTTCTTAAAAGGAAACAGGTCAAAGGGTAATAATACAATTTTGAAAATGATAATGAAAGTTCATTTCAGCCCTATATTTAGTATGAATTTAGTATGAAAAATTTGTATACAGCTAGAGTCTTTCAACCAGCCCTCACATATCAACAATTACAACCTTGTGTCAGCTATTTCTGTTTTGCATAAATGTTTCTGAGTACTGACTACGTACTCAGCTCTGAGTACTGACTACGTGAAAAGCTGCACAGAGATGACAGAGTCGAACATATTGTTGTGAACTATAAAGCTGTGTTCATCTCGTTCATGGCTCCACATTGGGTGGAAGAGGAACACTGTTGTTTGTGTCCACTCCAGGTCAGCTTCTGGTCCCCTCTCCCAGGACCCCCTGCCAGGATGACTGGGATGGGGGGGGGTCCACACCCTGAGATAACAGTGCATTTTAAGGCCTGGATAAACACTGAGCTGTTCACAAGCTATGTGGAATGCACTGGTGTGATTTGTTTTTCCCTGCTTCGGCAAAATATTGTTTAGATATGGTGATTGAGGAATATCTATGGTCGTAGATAATACCTCCACCCCCAACACACCCCTTAAAATTTCACTAGCCATGTCAACAACACATGTGTGACAATAACTGGAGGACAAAACTGTGGCTGGAAGATGCATCAAATATGTACCATGTTTACCATTATTTGAAAGTATAGGTGTTTTCTTTACTGCAATATTGCAGTCTGTTTCTTCAAACCTATTTGTTCAAGAAATAAAACAAATCGGCATTTATAGTGGTGATGCTAGTTGTACACAGAGCATTTGGCACCTCTTAAACTGAGATTAGATTATGGATGAAAGCATCAACCGCAATTCAAGAGCCAGAGTCAGTAAATTGTAATACTAGTTATTCTATCAATCACCCAAATCTACTAACTCAATTGTTGGACTTCTATCATCAATGAAAGAGATATTAGACCTCCACAAATAAAAACTAACAACATGAGGGACTTTCAGAGAAAAGGAACAAAAACTATGCCCCATTCTGCTTTTCAAAAAGGCCAAAATCCTTATAAATCAAGGGTTCTTAAAAATAAGGAATTCCCCAGCTGTAATAAGATGACTTAGCTAAAAAAAAAAAGATCATATAGATGAATAAAGATCTCTGAATTCCTCATGTCCATGTTGGAGAGAAGTGAAAAGTCCCTCATGAGTATAACACATGATTCACTACCAGAGGGGAACCACTCTGAACGAGCAAAAATATCCATGCAGTGCAGTGACTCAGGGGTGGCCAGGATTTTTTTTACTGTACAGTCTAAAGTTTCAAATGTCTCTACCTCACTGCTGCCCTCATTCAGCTGTGGTCCCGCTTTCACAAGCTCTTATGCAATGTCAACAATATATTTCCAAAAATACCACAAACAATGTTGCCTGCTATCTTCTCCCCCCTCTCTCTCTCTCCTGACCTCTTACAGGGTTATTGCACCGGGTGATGAGGCTGTCACCTGCCTCCCTGGTTACCAAGATTACATAAACCCTAGTTTACATTTTCTGAACTGGGATGATGATACGGTGCAGCAGCTGTGACGTCAACATACCCCACAAAAGCATTAATTCTCAGCCTCCACTAATTTGTCTAGTGTCTGCAGGGAAACACCTAGGTCAGACAGTTGCTGAATCAGTGAGACAGTGGTTTGGTTTATAATGACGGTGCAATGCCATATGTTTTTAGGAGCTTGAGCTGAGCAGCAACAGCTCTGATGTAAAATGAAATGTAAACTCCAAGATTTTGATACACTCTCTGACCAGAATAAAATGCAAAACCTACTTGGTGAAAATAGTGTCAGCACCATAGAAGAGCAAGATATGTCAGTGCATGTCACAGCCTAAGATAACCGACACAACAACACATAACAGCTGGAATTCATCTCCTCACAGCTCACACTCAGCCTTTTCATTTACTACTTTACTTGATTTTACTGACTTTATTACTGATTTTGAACTAATATATTGTTGTTAACTGTTTCTTTGGTGATCTGTATGTATAGAAAGACAGACAGACACATACAGAGAAAAAGATGGACCTGTAAATTTAATACATATTTGTAATATGTTTAAAATGTTTTTTTTGTTTGGTTTTGTCTTGTTGAACTGCTTTGGCAATAACATATTTTTTTTCATTCTAATAAAGCAATTTGAAATTTAGATTTGAACAACACATAAAAAGATACTAACCTGAATGGGGTGTGTGGAGAACTTGATTTTCCTCTTTGGGGGAGGCTCTTCCTCATCCGACAGACCGGTGGTCTCGTAACAGTCGTAATAATCCCTATACATTTGATCTCCCTCCTCTTCCTCTTCTTCCTCTTCCTCCTCCTCCTCCTCTTCTTCTTCTTCCCTGAGGACCTGGTCTACATCTCTGTCATCCACAAATGCTGCATTCTCAATCCCGTACACCACTGGTGAGGCGCTATCCAGGATGCTCTGACCCACCTGCTCCTCCAGCTCATTATCCTCCTCTGCTACCTCATCATCTTCCTCGCCATTTTCGTCACCATCTTGATTAACAACAGAACTGTCTTCCCGTCTCTCCTTTTTCAACCCAAATCGCTCGTTGTCCTCCAAGATTCTACCTTCACCCACAGTCTCTGCTATCCTGTGTGTCTCTTTTGAGACGTCTCTCGCTAAGACATGACGAGCAGCGCTGCAGTTTTGTTTTTCTGGTGGAGAGACTCTTTTCAGGTCTGTTGGCAGGTCATCTTTGGGCCTTTGCACTTTCTGTTCCTTAAACACATTATCTTCAACACTCTCATCCTCATTCTCCTCACTCTCCGAGGACTCATTCTGAACCACGACCAGTTCTGCCCGTACCATGCCCACCTTCCTGGAGTCCAGTGATGAGGTCTGGCTGGATGGCTTGTCCCTGGTAGAACTATGAACCACACTGTCATTACTCTTGGCTTTTTCTGGGTTTTTAGCCCTGTTGGTGTTCTGAAACCCACCAGCTGATGGGAGAGGCTGCTTCATATCCCTTGGGGGCGGACTATGTGGCTTGCCTTCATCCCCACCAACAGATGTCCTACTAAATCCATCGTCAGACGATGAGGAGAGTTTGTGGCTAACTGGGGTTGTTTGCTCTGGTGATTTCTGAGTGGCATCAGTTGTTGGAGACTTGTATGCTGCATTGGTAACTGGGAATGTTGACTTAACACCTGATCCCAGAGAAGCCGATTTGTTATTAACACATGCTGTCTGGGATGTATTTCTGTTAGTGGTATCAGACACAGGGGCGGAGTTAGTGGCTTCTTTAACAGGAGAAGTAGATTTGTGCACACCATCCCTTGTTTGAGAGGAAGGCAGTAAGTGTTCAGTGGTACTGTGTTGTTTAACAGACACCATCCCTCCCTTTGTAGCAGCTGTGTTGTTGTCTTCTGAGTCATTCTGCGCCATGTAATTCCCTAACCTTTTTGACATGGGTCCTGCATTCAATGACACTCGAGACACATGTTTTTTCTCGCTATCAGCCTTCTCGTCCGGTTGACATTTAACTGTTGATGTAGGGGTTTTCTCGGATTTGACAGTGGTCTCAGAGGATCCTGATACTCTCCTTGTGCTTTTCCCTTCATCAGAGGCACTTCCAAGGGACAAACGATTTACTACTCTGTTTGGAGACTGTTTTTCAGCTGCAGGCTGCTCTTTGATGCCCCTTTCAAAGAGTTTTCTGGTCACAGAAAACTTCTCTGCCAAAGCCACTTTGTCAATCTCAACATCTTCCCCCTTGGGTGTTTTATCTAAATTGTGTGATTCTGGACTTGTGGCACTGTTGAGGTTGTTTCTGTGAGAGTTGACTGGAAATTGCACCTTTTGTGGGGACACCGGGGACACATCAGGCTTTAAAGTCACTTTTGCCTCTTGGCACTCCTGTTGCTGACCATCCATCTGTAGGAATATGTTCTTTATCTTGTTCACTCTGTTCCCAAAAGGCCTTCCCCTTGAGTCCTCGCGGGTGTCACTGGAACCATTTGCATAAGATCTGGAGTCGCCCTCAGACTTTGGCCCATCAAAGGAGCACTTAATGGCGTGGAAGTCAGACTTGTATGCATTTCTGTGAGGGGATGCGCTCCTCAGGGTCCTTTCACCTCCTTTGTTTTCTGTTTTGATCATTTTTGCTTTTTTGTAATTGAAGCCAGATTTGAAGAGACTGATATTGTTTGTTGGTGAACTGATATCCCTCAACCTTACACAAGCGGTGCCATGGGTCCCGCGGAGCTTCTTTGGAGCACAGTTGTCTTAACTAAACACTCACAGCAAAGTCATCTAAAGAAAGAAACGCATAGCACAATCTGTTAATACAGAGACCACATACAATTATTCACTATGCCTAACACAGGTCCATTAGATTAGTTACTAAATAATAACAGTAATGTGAAAGAGTCTTAGGCTTCCTTAAACATTGTTATTTTAGCCAGGTTATAGTGTTAATATTTATTTCTCTGAGTCGCTTTACTAAAATACAACCAGAACATACAGGACAGGAAATATGTACAGTACAGTGTTAAAAACAGAAACATTTCAGAATAAAACAACTTCAACAGGCTAAAGTTGCAAGTACCTAGTGTCATCTCCCTTTCCACTTAGCATGTCTTGAATTCTCTTGGGCAGATAATATGAGATTAACAATACTTATCTTCTGGTGAATTTACATCAAGTTGCATTCGAGAAATGTCCAAAGTTCAATATTGATTGTTTTAGGTACCTTTTGTTATGGTACAATTCCAGTCTTCACACTAAATATTGACTTTAGTCTAAAGAAACCATTTTGTTATGACTTTTGGGGTGTTTTAATGCATTGTAGATGTTCTCTGTATTCTTTGTTTGTACCTCGAAAAGAGACTGAGAAATAAATAAATATCTATCCCCATTACAAATTTTCTAAAACAACAAATCTACGGTGGTCTAAGACCTTTGCTCAGTACCGTTTCTGTTCGTGTACGGACACCAAAACAACATGAAAAACTTGTAAATAAGGATTAACGTTGCCTGTTGGTAAGTTAAAACGTTAGCGTGCACAGCCGTTTCATTTCACTGGTTGTCTGACTTCTGGCGTTAGCTAACGTTAAACCCAAATTGTTTTGATTTGAAAGTAACTTTAACAAACTATGAACTTCACTTGTACTTAATTAAACCGACCAAACGTTGTTAGCATTGTTAGTAACGCCAGATGACAGATAAAAAGGCGAAACAAAGTTAAACTCACCGGGGCCAACAGTTCAACGCAGCCCCAGCGTTAGTGCCTCAGTCTGAACAATTCATTGTGGCATTTCAAGTACGAGCCGTTGAAAATGTTCAGCTCCGCACACACAAAGGTAAACAACTTTGTAAACCTCTCACCTCGCACTTGCTTCATCGTGTTAGCTGCCGAAAGATGACCCATAATGTCCCGTTTTAACAGTATCAAACTTGTCCCTTCTTCTCGCTCACCGCCATCATTCCCCGCTCCAGCAGCGTTTTCCTGCCTCCTCCTTGCACTTCCAGACCTGTCGCGGGCTGCGCGCGCACACGAGTCTGTCTGTGGCGCGCGCCGCGGCCGACGAGAACAGAGAGAATCGGCGGCGCGCGCACATTCCAGGACTGTAACCCACCACCCCGCTCCACCCTGCCCTCCCTTATTTCTCCACCGCACACAGACATGAGGAGCTGGAGGAGCTGGAGGAGAAAGGCGTGGGAAAGAGCTGACTGAATGTTGGAGCTCACCTATAGACCTCTGCACGGGCAGCAGTCCACACCTCGACTACAAAAACAACTCGTGTTGCAATCAGGGCTGTAAAATGTTCTACTGTACACATGGCAAGGAGTCTGTGTAGTTGTTTCTTAAGTAGCAATGATGTGTGGAAGATGAAGAAACCTCTGCTGACACTGACTTGGTTGCATAATAATCAATTTATTACAACAAAGTTCAGCATCCACCAGGCACCATGGTCTGCCTGGGAGAGGATTCAGGACCAATGCGAATCTCTCTATCTTACAGCTCATGCAAGTCTTTTATATAGGTACAGGCATCAATACATTTGTCAGTAAAGCAACTTCTCACCTGCTGTGATCAATCACAAGAACCCACAAATATGTCCTTTTATGAAAGGAGCCTCATCCCATGTTACTTTTAGCTTGGTACCAGTATTCTGCACACTTGGCTTCCAGGCCTAACCATCCCTAGACCTTTGACCTCGAGGCCTCCTTGCCTAACCGAAATAAGAACCTCAAAAAACGGAGCATAATACACCACATCTGTTCTTAACCCTCTATGGTACCCTGTTGCGTCACGGTAACATGCCCATTTTTTTGCCGGTTACACTCAATATATCCCCAATTATGTCGCAATACTTAAAAAATAGCCATGACCCTAGGGAAACTACAAGCACTGTATAAATTGTAACATGAATTTCTGGAGGCTGTGTTGAGTCTCTTTGTCAAGGCCTTCCTTGCATGGTTCAGCCCCATCAACTCTCCCCAAAAACATAGTCCGGGAACATCTTTTTCTGTCTTTTTAAATCTTGAAAGAAAAAAAATCACAATAATAGATGGGTAAAGTTTAATTTTTAATTGTTTAATTGTTTGATTTGAAAATTACTATAATGCAAATGTTGCCTTGAAGCATCGTGCCATTATAGAATCCCACATGATGTTTTTTTGTATTTTATGGCATGACAGTCATCTTTTTTTTATTTCTGCAAATTAGCCATGACAACTTAAATAATCTTGAATACATACATTATTGTAAGCTATATGGTCTTATTATGATTTTAACATTGTCCCCTTTTTTAAAATGTTTTACTATCATGGTACAGTGTTGCTATAAGGTAATGCGATCAAAAGTGTACACCAAAAAATATGTATTTTTGAAAATGTCTTTAAATTGTGTTTACTTTTTCTATTCTATGACCAAAAAAAATCTATTACCCTAGCCTATGCACTGTTTTCACTGTTTTCACTGCTTCAATAAAATATAAGCATTGAAGGGAAGCCTATAGCCTACTACTCTCTTTATACAACACTAAAAATTGCATAATGTCTTCTTTGGCCCTACTGGTGATGTCATCTCAGTTATCTTGGCTTAGACTTAAGACTTTAAAGGTTTAGCAGAAAGACACACAGAATGCACTGCAAGAAATCACTTGATGGTAAAACAAAACATTACAACGGCACTTATTCATCCCATTAAATTTAATTGTTGGCTTATATCACGTTTACACCCAAATAACTAAAGTTAGTGACTGAAATAGACTATATGTATAATGAAACTGCTACATAACTTCTGTGTGCACTGCACTTAGAGCCATTTTTCCACTGTGCAAAAAAAAAAAAAAAAAAAAACATTCATATCTGGCTTTTTAGTGCAATAGGAATGGTTATAATCCACTCTGCACTAGTCTAGGGTATTTTTTGGCTCTGATAGTCATTGATGGAAACAACACCTGGGTGGATGTGTTAATTTTAGTCCTTTAACTGGTGAGATGTAATGACATACCAACACAATTTACTGTTCGTCTCCATCCCAGCAACCCTAAAATATCAATCCAAATTAGTCTGCACCGAGTTAGAAAGGGAGACTGAATAAGTAACCGATAATGGCTATATAAAGAAATAGCCACCATAAAGTTTTCACAGGCCTCTATCCAGGCTGTTGATGTCGAACGTGACACCAAAAAAAAAAAAAAAACCCACACACAGAAAGGCACACTCATCTGCTGCATTGCCATGTACACGGCTCTACTGGTAATGAGAAAGAAGTCTATAGCCTATTCTTGGCGGGTTTATTCATGTAAAAAATAAACACACACACACTCATTTTGGTGGAGAGGGGGTATAATGGGAACTTGGAGTCAACAGGGTAAAACTATGTACAGAGATAGTGGCAGTGGGGGGTCCACTGGAGCCCAGTGCCAAATGTTAGCCCCTCCCTGACTGGAAAATCTGGCCATCACTTGGCACACTGGTGCAGTTACTGGTGATAGGCTGATTATGAGGCTCCATACTTTGGGGAGAGGATTACTTTTTTGCTAAAATGCAACGATGTCTACTTGTAAACCCCTTACAGGCTACGGCCTTAGCGTGGACAAGTGTAGCTCAACAAGTGTAGTGATTTCTCTTACTCAGATATGTCAGTGATTTTTAGGGGTACTGAAGAGATATATTTCATTTAAAAAAGTACAAATTTGAGAAAATTCAGAAAAGAAATCCATTGGAGTACCTTTAGGTGATAGTATGGTGCAAGCACAAGCATGTTTTTTTTTAGTTTAGCATGGCTCATACACTAAAATATAATACAGGCCTCATATCTTCTGAAAGTTTGCTCTGTTGTGCATAATAACTAAACAAGCCAATATCTCCTCACGCTATAAAAATCTCAGTAGCATTTCTCCAGGTTATGAAGTGGGACTGCAGCCTCACTTCTGAAGTCACAGCAGATGTGTCACTGTGCCATGGGACTCAATATTCATTCAGTAAAGGTCTGCTTTCAATCTATTAACACTAAATTTGGCCTCAATTAAAGTAGGTCATCAACAGAGAGCCTATATATCCTGCATACATTTGCTCTGGCTGTCAAAAGTGTTTTGGGACATTTTCTAATTATAAAATTTTAATGCAGAATTCATCATGTTGCAAGTATCTCTTAAAGTGATTTCACAGACCTGAAGTAAATATGCACAAAAACTCTCAAAGCTAATTGCAGCAGTATTTAAAATCAGGCCTTCTCCCAAGAGAGCAATACTTTGCAAGTTAGCGTTTATTTTGCAGAACTGACATCTCCTACAATATGTATGCGCCTGCTTAATTCACAAAATGTAGAGATGGTGTTTCCATTGAGAACGTTTGCAAAGACACTGAATGAAAATAAAGGCAGATTTCCTCGGGGGCTGAGAACCTACATTGCAAAAATATCATCCAATCAAACCGACCTTGGAAATAACAGCCAGTTCATGTGGGAGCAGATATTCTCTGATCTCAACTAAATATTCTAATATTTTTTACAAGATGATAATTTTGCATCGATTTTAAATCCAAATTTTAACAACACATTTATCAGGTCATTATTATGAAAGACCTCATAGACTGAAGTACATTTTTATATATTTTACAAATGCATTTTGTTAGGTTTGATCAAATCTTCATAAATTCTATATTCATACTACATTCATACTATACTATTTATACTATATCTATGAGAGGTAACATGTTTATGTCATTGTATATATTTTATGTATTGGTTTGCACTTATTTGTACCTTACTGTTAGCTATTTTTGGTGATATTTTGCACATTACTATTAGTTCTTATATTTTGTACCTTACTGTTAGCTTGTCTTCTATTTAGTTTATATTTGCTATAGATTGTATTTTATTTTCACTATAATTTGCTTTTCTGCTATGTTATTTTAGTCCTTGCATATTGCACACTTTGTATCTGCACTTCTCTAAATTTGCATTGCAACTGCTGCACAGAAATTTTCCCTGAGATAAAGTTCCATTTAATTGTATTTTATTTTATTTTATTTTATTTTATTTTATTTTATACATACTCTTTTAAGTGACCATGTATAAAACTAAACATGAGGAGAATGATGTAACAAAATGCAAAGAAGGATGTAATTATTGATAAATATGAACCAGACTGCAGCAAAAGGCCTAAACAGATGGTGATCTATTTAGGAGGCATGGTCATTTGCCTACAGTGTAATCCCGTTTTACATTTTTAATTCCACAAAACATGAAATATTGAACCCTTAACACTGAGTGTGTGCTTCCCGAGAGCATTACCTTTTACCTTCAAATACGGACTTCTCTTGAACGTATATTATGAAAAGGCTTTGTTTTGGGAGACTTTAGCCCATCATATCAAAGCTGTAAATGAGTGTTTTAAAACATTCAGAGAGACGTCTCTGGAAAAGGTCCAGTCCTCCGGCATTTCCTCTGGACTTATCTGCCCTAACATTCCTTTTGAGACTTGTTATCTGATATATGATGCTTTATATAGCATTGTAAAACCACTCACACGTACATAATTTATGTTTGTTTACACTGTGTCTTATGGCTTTCTAATGCCTTCTGAATTTATTTGTAAAATTTTAATCCATTGACATTTGGCTCTGTGCGGGGATGTGAGCTCTCAGACTGGGAGCTAAACATCTGAACATTGTCAATTATGGAGTGCACCATTTTATCATCATTTCCTTTGACTCTGGTATTTGTACTTTGCTCTCTGTTAAAACAGGCCTTAAATATGTCATCTGACAAGAAGAAACAAATACACTGAACCCCTGACCATTTATAGGCTTACTTGCTTACTTATTAAAAGAGTTCCAGCATTAACAAATATCTTTCCAAATGCTCATCAGCATCTGAAATTATGCTGTGTGTGCACATAAGGGCTGCATGTGTCCGTATGTTTACCATTTCCAGATTGCCGGATCATCTCCTAGCAACTGTGGGTCTGAAAAGCCATATATACACAGTCAGTGGGCTTTCTCCCAGGGGTAACATGGCACGCCGCAGTCAAGCCAGTGGTCCCCATGGCAACCCTTCAAACAACATCCAATGAACAAGTCAAACCAAATGGAAACAGGAGCAGGTGAAGAGCAGGTCAGTGTGGAACCTTTGAGACAATGTCTCAAACTCAGTCCAGCCCAGCACAACTAACAGGACCAAACTGTCTCCACACCTGATGCAGCTCCTTCTTGCTGAAAATGGTGCGATCTTTAATTATTGCAGCTGTCAGTGGAGTGTTTTTCAGAATGAATAGCAATTTTAGTCTTTTTGGGATGCCAGATTATTTGCACATTTACTATATGCATATGGAAAAAATATAAATTACCCACTTGAACCTTTAACAATATTGATAATAAACTTTACTGATATATAACTTTTCAAAACAGCAGTTCCAAAGTGCTTTACAGTTAACCCTTTGAAAATTGGTTAGATTTCTTTTAAAAACATGGGGAGAATGCAATGAGCAGCTTAACAACTCGTGACTCAAAAATTAGCAAGAAATTAGTTAAAAGTTACAAGGTTACCTGAAAATAAGTGAAAAAGCAAAGTAAAAAAAGAAAGAAAAGAAAATGACCAGAAAAAGGAGTTTAAAATGGAAAAAAAAAAATCAGTAACATAATTTGAAATATATAATCATAACAATAATAAACATAGTTTTCTTTACATCTGAACCTTTTTTTTAATTTTTGATAATTTTCTAATAATACCCAGTAATTCCCTTTCATTTTTTTCAACACATTTTCTGGTCAATTTCTTGTGACCTTTTACAAAATTCTTGCACTTTGTGGGACATTTCTTGCCAAGTTATTCATTGCCTTTTAGTCCATGTTTTCAGAAGACATCAAACCAATTTATCGCTAAATATAAGCGTAAATGTTATGTTTTGTATTATATGACTGTAAAAAGCTGTATTTTACTGCACGGACAATCTAAACAAAAATTTGGAAAATAAATATATAAGAGGGTGCCATGTGATAAAGGGGTTTGATCATGAGGATCTTAAGGTGAATCTTGAGACATACAGGTAGCCAGTGTCAGTGAGCCAGAATGGGGGTAGTGTGCTCTCTTTGCAATTACAAAGGCGTAGAAGCAAAGAACTGCAGTGCATGTTGACATCTTTACACATTGTTATGCGTTGGTCTGTTGCTGCTGTGAGTTGGTGGTATGCAGCGTTACAGGAATGTGTGTTTTGTGTTATGCATGCCCTGGCCTGAGCTCAGTCTTGCATCCTCACTACGTATCTCAGCAAGAGAGGGGCAGACGGTGTGATGGGGAGGGTAAATGCTGGCTGAGGGAAAAAGATGAAGATGTGCACCTTCAAAATGTGAAAGTATTCTATTGGAAAATTCTAACTGGAAAAACAATTTAAAATCATGTTCCACTTACGAAAAATACAAAGCTAGTACATGAACCTTTAGTTACAGCATTTGTCGTAAACCATCAAAACTATTTCCGGGTAAAGGAAACAGTATCAATGCAGCACTAAAAATGTATAAAATGTCCTGTGGTTCAATTTTCTTTTTCCAAAATGAGTTCTGTATAAGATGCAAAACATTCCTGGGAAACTGCACAGCGTGCGTTCATTTTTGCTCATGACAATGAATTCTAAATATTTCAGTCTTAGACTGAGGCTTTGGTTACATTCTTAAACAATCTCTTAAATCAATGTCGAGGCTGAGTTATCCTCCTTTTTCGTTCTGAATGAGGGGTTGAATCACACTCTGCCCTGATATGCACCTCGTCTTTCCTTTTACAGAGAGGATGCTGCCATCCAGTGGCAGATAGAAGTACAGGATTTTAAATATTGGTCCCAGTGCTAACAATCAAAAGCAGCTTGCATCCTCATGCCCACACAACTTTTAAAAGAACAAAATAATCAAAAAGTGGGGGGGTATCTAAGTAAACCTTCAAGCATATAAAATGTTAGTTGTACTTTGCTGATTCTGTTGTGGTTTGAAACCATCTGCCTCTAATTAAGTGATTTTCAAAGTACAGCCCAGGGTGCAGAGTGGCCTGCCAACCATTCTCTTTTTCACAATGACAATAAATTCTTTCACCCTGGTATTTTTTGTCCTTTTAGTGTAAAGAGGGTGCATAAAAATAAGTTGGTTGGGGAAGAGTGCGCATGAACGCTTCCATTCACGATAGCTATCGAAAGACATACTGTTGGTCACTATAAGGGCACTGGTATCATACGTTTTCAAACAATACGCAGCGATAACCGGCCCTAAACACAGAAATCTTTCACCTTAAGTAGCATGATAACTATTGAGTTTCCATCATTATTTCTACCCACCTTCATTTTCACAGAGATTACCGACGCAAATAAGAATTATCTGTCTGAAATATTTATTTTTCACTGAACATGATCCATACAGCGTTACTGCTTTCAGTGTGACATGGAAAATATTGATTATAGCTTATTAACCAGGAAGAGTCTCAATAATACAACCACAGCAACCCAAATGTATTTTACTCTTATACTGCTACCCGTGAGAAAACACCTTGTTAAAATCTGCAGCCCCTTATTTGCAGATAAACTGATGAAATAAGATGAAAACTGAATTTGGTACCAATCCATTAAAACATATCACATATCTACATATTTTTCTCTGGTATATGCTGAATTTCAGTTATTCCAATGTTGCATAATACATCAACACTTTTTTGATCATGTGTGCTTTTATACAGCATCCAATTAAAGAAGAAATGCCCAAAATGGAAACATTTT
This sequence comes from Plectropomus leopardus, assembly GCF_008729295.1. Taxonomy (NCBI): domain Eukaryota; kingdom Metazoa; phylum Chordata; class Actinopteri; order Perciformes; family Serranidae; genus Plectropomus; species Plectropomus leopardus. The sequence continues at coordinate 18,178,240 of NC_056472.1, read as the reverse complement.
AAAACTCATCAGCAGAAACTTCTGACAGATTTAAAAACAGGCAGCGACTAATAATTGTGTAACAAGTTTTCCTTTTTAGCAAAGTATCCAACTTGACATGGAGTCGAAGAAGCTCTGCACACAGACGAAGTGTAACAGTGAAATAAAAGCAGCAAAGCATTTCAGAAAAAGCTGTAAACCAGTGGAGCAAACTGTCAACAATATAAACACAGTTCATGCTTTAACCACGCAGAAATTCTCAGTTAGAGTTTAAGATGATAAGACGTCATGAAATGTGATAATCAAACAATCAAGTATAGAGCAGTACAGAAATGCCAAAATATGAATGATATATAAAAACAGTGGTTACACACTGTAGTTTGTGTAGATCTGTCAGCTCAGGACGTTGTCACTATTTGTGTCAATTATCCTCATTGAAAGGTTATGGTTTTGTTATATGGCCAATAAAACTCATTACTAGTAGTATCAGCCTAAAAAATCCAACATTGGTTCTGCTTTACTTTCAACAGCGAGGTGGCTTCCAGAAACCTGGTCCTGGTTTTTCCCACTAAAGGTACCAGTATGAGTAAGACAGAAAAATGTTTTTTTAAAGCAGCTACAAGAAGTTCATTTTGTATCCCATCTGAAAACATGAAGGTTTTGGTGTGTCTGTGAAGGCAGCACAGGTGTAATTCTTCTGGAGGTCTTTTCCACCTCAGGATTAATTTGTGGAGTTTGAGTCGGGGGATGGATAATTGTATGAGAGGACCAGCTGCTGCAGAAGCGAGTGAAAGTTAACCTTTCTACCAAATGCAATGGACAGTTACGTTTCGTTTTTACTGCATCTGCTGTTCTGCTACTCTGTCTATGGCCAGAGTATGCTCTGCACTCCGAGAGTGTGATGCAATGAATTATAAAACACTATATATATATATATATATATATATATATATATATATATATATATATATATATATATATATATATATATATATATATATATATATATATTATAATATATATACACTATATATTGTAACAGCACTTCTAACGAACAGTCCAGCTCCAAAAGTAAACTAGAAATACAGCCACACTGTTGTATGCATCCACGCACCAGTCAAGTTGCACATATAGTTTACATCCATGTCTGTGAAAACATGGATGCTTCACACACATCTTCCCCTCGGACACCAAGATTGGTGTCACCATTTCAGTATCTGACCAAATGTCTCCCTTTCTGTTCCAGAGCTATGATGACTAATGGTCAGAAAAGTGTTTTTGCACAACATTACGATGTCACAGTTGACCTCTTGCATAAAAAATCCCAGAACTTTATCATTATATACTGTATTATATTGGTGTGAAATTTGAAGTATATGAATTATTTAATTATGGCCAAAAACAAGTTTTATGAGGTCAACGTGACCTTGACCTGTAAACACCAAATTTTCATCAGCTCATCGTTGAGTCCAACGTTTGTGTCAAATTTCAGGGAATTCCCTAAAGGTGTTCTTGAGTAATCGTGTTCACATGGATGAGACTGATGGTCACAGGGACCTTGAACTTTGACCTTTGACCACCAAAATCTAACCAGCTCATCCCTGTGTCCAAGTGGATGTATGTGCTAAATGTGATGAAATTCTCTAAAGGTGTTCTTGAGATATCGCCTTCATGAGAATGGGCCAGATGGACGTACGGACACACAGATGCACATCCCAAAAACATAATGCTTCCGGCCTCTGCTATCACTGATGCAGAGGCATAAAAATTAATGCGCAGCGGCTGTTGTTATTGCTGCAGGGCCCCACAAATACATCAATGTGTAGGACTCCTGATAAGAATTGACCGAGAATAAAATAAAGATAAAAGCGCCAGTGATAGAGCATGGGCGTAAACAGCAGTCAGCCTTAGTCAGTCATTCAGCATCATAATACAGCCATTAATCTTAAATCATCACAGATAAATTACCTCGTCCCTCTTCATCCTGCAAACAGCTCTTTAAAAAAAGAATAGTATTAAAAATAAACTAAGTCTTTTTTACTCTTCCTTCCAAAACAAATGCACACGCTGGCAACATCACGATCTTTACCGCGTGAGGCGGTGGTGCTCATGGAAACACTACCACTTTTGTCCACAGGAGGCGCCAAACTCACAAAACCAAAGATCCTTGTAGCTGCTGCGCTCAAAAATCATCATAACGAAACTATTGACCAATATGAAGCATATGGCACTAAATATTTGTTTTTGTTATTCTTTTTTTTAAACATTCTGTACAAGGAAATCTATACTGCTTAATTGTCATCTCACACACACAGACACACTCATCCACAAACCCCACTGTTGTACACGTTGCTAGAGGACGGCTACCATTTGGACCTAGAAACTGCGAAACGTCGTCATGTCTTTTGGCTCTTTGCTCGGGACGCACCAGTCGTCCGCCTCATGGATTGTCTTGTAGTGTTTCCAGGCTGATTTGTTGTACACGGGGAGCCTCTCAATGGACTCTGTGGAGAGCGCCTAACAGAGAGAACATGAACACAAGAAAATGAAATGAAAACACAAAGTAAAAATAATATACCCACACAAACACACATACACATACTGTTAATGTAAAACTCAATTACCCGAATGTAGATGACAGCATCAGTTCCATAACCCTCCAGAGAGTACAGCTTCAGGTCCCCTTGAAAGTAGCGGGCATAGAGTCGAGAGATGGGCAGGCCGTACCCGTAACCAGCCTGGAGGAAAATCATTTTTAAAAAAGCAGTTTTATGGCAAAGAGCAAATAGTACAAGTCATGTGTGTTAAAGTTCAGACTGAAAAGTTCGTCTGGGGCCAGAAAAAATGGTTACACACACGTACGTATTACATGAACACAAGGGAACAAACAGAAATGCTTACATCTATCTTTCTCTCTCCGGTTGTCCACAGAAAATAGCTGTAACGCCATCATTACAGGCAACAAAATTCCACCATCTTTGCAAGACATTAAATGATTTTAACTGATTATGACTTTTTACAGGCCTGGAGAACATGACTGTGACATTCAAAGACTTTTACAGTTTTTCCATGACTGTGGGAACCCTGTTCACATATACGAATATGAAACCAATGTGTCAAATATCAATGCTGTCAGTAACCTCAGGCGACAATAACAGTATTCTATTTTCTTTTGCACGTGCACACATTACAATTTAAAGAATAAAAAAGGCATAATTTTTAAAATTGTGAGTCAAAATGATATCATTAGTTGTTTTTTTGTTTGTTTTTTGAAAACATTTTGGGGGGGCTTTTATTGCCTTTAATTGACAGGACAGTGTAAGTGTGAAAGGGGGAGAGAGAGAGAGGGGGAGACATGCAGCAAAGGTCCGAGGCTGGATTCGAACCATAAGTGGACAAGTTATTGCAATGTCAGTCAGGACATTTAATTACTTTAGTAATCAGGTTTTTACATTATTGCTTTTTATTGGATTTTCAATCAGGCTAATGCAAATGTTATCACATTTTCAGGAAATGATTACATTATTGGCAAGCTGCCGTTATAAATAAGAAATTATTTTCAAGGACTTGCCTGGTGAAATAAAGTTAAAAAAAAAATTAAAAATTAAAAATTGGGTGCTACATTCCTCTTCCAAATCTTCAAGTTTTATATAGTTTTTATGTCACATGTTATTAGTTCCACCTGAGCTTTTCTATGATGTCGAGTCAAAATGTCTGCAGTGAAAAAGATCTGCGCCTTGTTGTTATATCACTGATTCTTATGTTTGAAGAACAGTGTAAAATGTCAGGGGAAGTCACTGTTCTTTTGTTTTGTTTTTTTTTGAGCTTCCGGTGGCGTCAAGTACGAATTAGAGAGCGTACATTTATCCACATGAATTCGCACTAACTGTTAACACATCAGGGACACTGACCAGAGGAGCAGCTCGGGCACCGTCCAGGCTGGGTCGAGGAGCTGTGGAGTACGTGTAGGTGAACAACCTGTCGATTTTACGCAGCGGCACGCCCCCTCCCCGATCGCTCACCTGGAGAAGAAGAAACGGTCTGAACAGCGTCCTCATCCCATGACTCTATTTTCAATTTGTATGTGAGTCCACACCAGTACGTTCTGGTAAAGAGTGGAGAGTGCGGCATCTTTACCTTAACTGTAAGATCTTCAATCCCCAGAGCGACCTGTGCGTGGATAGGAGGATACTCCATGGCATCGCCGTATAACTCCATGGTGGCCCGCATGGCATTCTGCAACAATGAAAGCACATATGGCAGTTTATCATGAGGGAAAGGCGACATGAGAACATCCAAAAATGTTTTATGTGAACCAAGTGTTCAACTAAAGATTAAAAAGTAAATCCTACCTTAAAAAGTTCAAACACCATATGATACAAATGAGATGGGACATAGACCACAGTGATGGGAGAGGCTGTTGGGACAAACAGATTATCACAAATTTAGATTCAGATGTGTTTGAATCAAGCAATTCATGGTTTGAGTGTTTGTTGTTAAAGGGAAAGTTCAGATTTTTTGAAGTGGGATTTTGTGAGGTACTCATAGTCAGTGTATATTAGCTACAGTAGATGGCAGCTGGTATGCCCCCAGTTTAGAGAAGTGGGCAGGTGCACCGCCACCGAAACTAAGCATTGGACTGATGTGGACGGGGGCAGCAGCAAAACACATTTTAACCACCTTGAATAATCAATTTCGTTTTAAGCGTACGCTACATTTAAAATATTTTCACCTCTTCAAAGCTACCAGACTCCATTGAAAAATAAATAAATTTTACCTCACAGAACGCGTAGTTGCTGGTCCACCACTGCGTCGATCAGTGTTTGTTTGTGTTATTATGTGACATCAGTGAATCCGAACTAGCCTTTAAAGCACAGAAGTCCCACAACACAAACAAACGAACTGATCGAGGCAGCAGCAGACCAGCAGCTCCCGTGTTCTGTGAAGAAAAAATATTGTTTGTCAATGGAGACCGGTGGCGTTAAAGAGAACAAAGATAACTGCTTTAGTGTCCTGTCAGAAAGGGCCGTATGAAAAAATACTCTGAATATAGAGCATACTTAAGACTGACACTAATTTTCGTTGGCGGGTAAAATACGTTTTGTTGCTGCAGCCGTCCACAGCATGCTGTGAGACTCATAAACGCCTCCTTTGACTCCAAAAGATGTAGCAGGATTTAAATACAACTTTACCTTGCACATTTCTCAGCTCCTGTGGCAGTATTCTGCCTGCTTCTCCAAACTGGTGGCGTGCCGACCGCCATCTACTGTATGTAACATACTGACTATGGATTATTACCTCATACAACCCCACTACAAAAGGTCAAAACCATCTATGAAACATAACCAAGGCAGAAAGTGCGGCATAAAAATCTGCATGTACGCTTACTCTGTAAATAATAAAAGTGTCTGTGTCACTGTTTGTATTTATTTTCTGATTAACATCCAAACTATTTACCTTTGAACTCTTCCAGTACGAGCTCAGGAGAGTTCATGTAGTACCGGTCGCAGAGGTTTCGTGCATTTTCATATGCATCTGTAAGGAAGAGATTTGTTTTCAGGAGGAACAGGAACAACACTTGAATACTTGAACAACGGCGGATCTGTCGCATTTTGTAGTGAGTTTGCCGTGTTCCTCGTAAAATGTTTGCGTCCTCACCTCTGATGACGTCGCTGACACGACAGTTGGGATCAATACTGCCGATCTGTTTGGGATGAGCTGGGTTCAACTTCACCTTCCCACCGAAGAGTAGAGCTGGAATTAAACAAACAGTGATAAACGGTGCATTTTTTAAATGATTGATCAATTAATTTAACTATCAACTAGTGATTTTCAGGGAACTATTTCCTGAAAATACGTTCTCTCTGATGATTTTTTTTTTGCAGGAATTGGTTTTCTGAGCTGGAAAATGTTTTGTTAATTAAAAAGTCTAATTTTCTTTAATTATTATGTCATCCTTTTGTCCTCTATATGTTTTATTCTCAGGCATTTAGCAGAAACTCTCTTTTAAATATCACTTTGTTTGAAAAAAAAAAGTAATTATAACATCCAGGTTTTGGCAGGTTCATATCTCTTTGCCCGTTAACGTCTCACACCTGAATAAACAGTTTATTTATTTAAAGATTGCATTTCAAGGTCAATCTAAAAATGTCTCTGAGTGCGGTCTGTTGGTTCCTGGTTCACCGTGGCAGTGACGTGTAAAGGAGCAACTTGGCTCCTTGTGACAAATCTACACTGAAATGTCATAATATCATCGCAAAATGAGCACTCTGCTGCGGAGAGCCTCCAACCACCAAACAGGTACAACTAGTTGTAACATTATATTATTCACGACTGGCAGAAGGTCGTCATCTTTTATGAGGTGGACGAGGATGTACTCACTGTGCTGGTTGAGCAACATCCTGATGGATATCCTGCTCATGTAGAAACGATCGAGAAAATACTGCACATTTTGGCTGACGACCGGGTCTGTGCCGTACGTCTCCTTATACTCCACAACTCCCTGAGCCATGGTGGGAATGACATCATTGTGGCGATTTCTGATCTTTATTACGGCATCTGTGAAACTTCATAAAAACAAAACGGTTACGCCAAGGTGTGAAAAACAAACCAGAGATCATCATGAATAGAAGAAATACAACTAAAGTGCTTTAATTTACTTACTCATATGTGACTTTCTCATCATCTGCATTTTTGTCTTTGAACTCAAGAATGTCCTGAAAACTCTGCATGTACCTGCACAGGTTAAAAAAATCATCACTGTCTATTTACAACTCATATTCACTTAATCTGAAGGAGATAAACGCGAAAAAAAAATCTGCATACCAGCTCTGGACCAGCCGCACTGATGGGGTCCGCAGTAAGTTGTCTGGCAACAAGTTGATCTCTTTCATGATGTTGGCCAACCTCACAGGTAACTCCTGTCTCAGGAAGGCGAATGACGTTTTCTCACATGCATTTTCTGAGCCTGAAGAGTGCAAGCACAAACAGAAAGATCAGAAGTTTTTAAGTTGTCACAACAATGATTTATCACATTGTATTTTCAGCCTGTGCTGTCATCTGGGTTAGGTGATGTACGGAGGCCAAGGACTGCCATGCTCCCAATTATTATTTTTATGCTGTTATGTCGTTCACTATTAAATTGAAGTGCTCATAAGTAACTGATATGCAACTTTTAAAGGACAGTTTGTTATTTATGGGGCTTATTGGAGGGACATAAAACTTTAAATTGTTGTATTTTTATTTTTTTTTACCACCAATTTTGAAAGAAACTTGCCTTCCAAATGTGCGGGTTTGGAAGGCATGTCTTCTTTAAAAATCTCCAAGATTATGGCATTTATCACAGCCAGAAACTGTCTATATATATATGTATATATATATATATATATATATATATATATATATATATATATATATATATATATATATATATATATATATATATAATCATTGGAATTTCATATTTACATAACAAAAGTAGATACAATTTTTTAAAAAAAATAAATAAATAAATAATAAAAGATTTTGTATTGAATGATCATCAGCAAAAAAAAAAAAAAAGCGAGGCAAAAAAAAGCTGCTTTTAATGCAACAAATGTGGACACAGAGTCCCTTGATGTTTGTACTGAGTGTACTCTCTTACCAAAATCCAGAAACTGCTTCATTGACAGGGGAGAGGGTGAAAACTTGGAGTAATAGTCGATCTCTTTTCCTGCGGACACGCTGCTCCTCAGAAACCTTAAAATCCTCATTGTGACGCGAAGTTAGTTTAAACCCCAGCTAATCTATGTTGACATTAGCTTCAATGCTAACGGCAGTGCTAGTTCGCTCGTGAAATCGTAAAACTAACGTCCTTTTATTGAGTTATTTGGTAAAATGTGTGTATCCATTGTCACCGGTAAAATATTTCTAAGTCGCAATTTACTTTAATTGGAAATAGCTGAGAAGCATAAATGTCAACATGATAAGAACATTGTGCGGGTACTCAATGTGCAGCTAGCTGACCCAAAGAGTCACAGCGGCGTCAAGAGATGATCCGCCAATACCTTTATACTTTGTCGAGATGTTAGCAGATCTTTGTTGAGCAAATATCCGTCTGTTGATTATTTTTAATCAGTATTTTTAAACAATGGTAAATTACAATTTAAGCATTTATGTAGACATGAAAAGGAAAAAGAAAGTACATAAAATAAAGTTAAAGAATAATACGATGTGAAATGTTTTAACGCTATTATAAAAAGTATGTATAATCTTAAAGAAAAATTGAGTACATTATTTCAGAAAAAATACATTTGTGAATGCTTATTTTTATTAAATTAAATATTTATTCATTTCTAACACAACACTGTAACTTTTATTATTCTATTTTATACCTGTCTCTAATTTTTTAGCGTGTTTTTGTTTCTGATTCACGACCACTTTAGTTACGTTTTTAACTGCATTTAAATGTCCTTTTATGATGTTTCTTTTAGCCATGTCTCGATGTTTTATGTTGAGCACTGAATTCCCTTGTTGCTGAAATGTGCTACATAAATAAACTTGCATTGCCTTACCCATCAAGAACACAAAAGTTGTACTACTACTACCACTACTGCCACTACTCATAGTAATGATATTAATAATAATAATAATAATAATAATATCCTTTACTTCCTCACTTTAAGATAACCAATCCTTTTGTAAGTACTTTGTCTTTTACATTTTGAATCGTTTTCCCTGTTGGCCTGTAGCTTTTTAATTTGCATATGCCAGGCATTTGTATCAGAAAAGTTAAAATAAAGTCATTTTGTGGGGTTTTGTGCAAAGTAGTCCTGTACTTTTTCTTTTTTTGAGTTGGCACACGATTTTTCACAGGTTATTATCTTTTCTAACTTTATTTAACATGAGAAAATGCGCAGAACGAGTCAGGGAATACATAAACAAATACAGAAGATAGAGATTAGCATTGATGCTGAAAATAATGCTACAACATGGTCAGATATAAAAATGAGGGGGGAAAAGTAGAGGTAGCTATATACTGGAAAATCATAAGAGAAAGGGGATTTTTTAATGGCAACAAAAAAGAGAAACAAGCAGGTGAACAAATAGAGGCACAAAACAGCAGTGCAGGAGACATTAAAAGAGCAATGACTTAGATACACATGTAATTTTTTTGCTTTACTATATAAATATCCCATTTGTTTTAGCGACTTGAAGTAGTTGGGAAAGTTATTTCTAAGTGTAGTAAAAAGGGAGAACTAAATCTATTCCATTTACATTTATGAATCTGATATTTACCCAAACTAGTTACAAAATTAACAGTGTCTTAAACGTAAGTCTCCAGACTGCCTGTGTATACTCTTATTTTTTAATGACAGCCAGATGTGAGCAGACAAAAACAATATTACTACTTAAAACTTAAATGGTTTCAGAAAGTTATTATCTTGACATAGACTTGGTACTCTTTGTATAACAATTGGGTAAGCTTTCCCTGAGGTTTGCTTTCTAGGCAGCCAGCCTAACCAATCACATTTCAGATCGAGTCTGATCAGGCTCCTGATTGGACAATAGCTGTATCGACGGCATTTGTGAGCTGTGAGACAAAACTCAGGGCGAACATTGCTCGTGTTTTGGCCCCAACTGTCGTCACTTCCTTTAGTTGTCCGCAGAGATGCCTGCTGGGAGAAGAGCGAGACAGCGAGCCACGTTTTTGTGACGATGTTTTGTTAGTTTCTGTTCTCAGTCTGGGTCAAAATAACGTCAACAAACCTGTGATTGAGTTTATTAACCGCTAAGGTGTCACCGCGGGAGGGTAACTGTTTCCTGTTAACGTTACGGCGGTTGAATCAGCTCGTGTTTGTGACCCGCCAAAAGCGAGGAAGTGACCATTTTGAGAGGTAGCCGTTTTCTGTAACATTTACTTTGCGTTATCTTTCTGAAAATGAGCGGCGGGTTTAACTTTGGGCAAGCCTCCACGGGCTTCTCTTTCGGAGCCAAGACCACCGCCGCGGCCCCTGCCACGGGCTTCGGGATGGCTAGCACCGCGCCGGCGGCTCCAGGAGGCGGCTTCTCTTTCGGCACTTCAGCCCAGCCGACCGCCGGCACCAACCCCACCAACTCCTTCAGCTTTGGCACCCAGGCAAAGACCACCGCAGCCGGCGGAGGCTTCTCCTTTGGGACCTCCACCGCCTCCTTCGGCCTGAGCGCGGCTCCTCAGACCACAGCAGCAGCAGGTCTGACTTTCATGGTCTTTCTTACTTTTATATCCATCTACTCAAAACCAAACCCCCACACAGCAGAAGCTCAACTGGCTTTGTTTGGGGCCACTTTTTCAAATGACAGGAGTCCAGGGGCCAGCAGCAGCAGCCCCATACATGTTTCAGTTATTTTAGGGCATAGTTTTATAATTTAGGACATTTATAGGACTTTAGAACATTTCTGGGATTTCAAAATGTTTCAAGGATTTTAAGACAGCATGTTTTGTGACTACAACTATTACTACGGCTATAACTTTGAGTAATCTGTAAAACACTTTTGGTTGGCTTTGTGCATTATAAATAACTTTGCCTTGTCTTCAGGCTCCACACCAGCTCCAGCTGCAGGGTCAGGGTTCACCCTGGGCACGAGTTTGTCTGCGCAGACCACCACTGCCGCTCCCGCAGGAGGGGGCTTCACCTTTGGGACCCAAGCTCAACCCCAACCTGCATCTCAGGCCCAACCTGCAGCAGCACCAACAGCCGCGGTGACAGCAACCACAGCAGCAGGAGGCCTCACATTCGGAGGGTTCAATTTCGGAGCAACAAAAGTCCAGGCGACCACCGCGGTCGCCCCTGCAGCTGCCACCACTGCTGCGCCGGGTGGAGGCTTCAGCTTCGGCACCAGTGCTCCAGCCAACCTCACCTTGGGCACGCAGGCCCAGCCAGCTCCCGCTGCTGCAGCCCCAGCAGCTCAGGGTGGGGGATTCACCTTTGGGATTAAACCCTCATCGACCCCAGCTCCTCCTGCATCCACCCAGGCAGCCGCAGCTCCGGGCCCGTCTCTCTTTGCTGCACCCATCACTGCAGCTGCCGCCACTGCTGCTGCCACTGCTGCTGCCACTGCACCTACAACAGCTACAGGCTTCACTCTGGGTGCAGCTCCAACTTTAGCAGCAAGCACTGCCGCTCCTGCGACAACCGCGGCAGCTGCCGGAGGCCTGTCTTTCATGCTCAAACCTCTGGGGGCAGCCACCATCACCTCCACCTCCACCCCGGCCTCCACTGCCACTGCTGCAGCTGCCACAACAGGCGTAGCTACAGGCTTCACACTGGGGCTCAAACCGTCATCCGGCACAAGTACAACAACAACATCTACAGCCACCACGCTCACTACAACCGCTGCTCCTCCGGTGATGACCTACGCTCAGCTGGAGGGGCTCATCAACAAGTGGAGTCTTGAGCTCGAGGACCAGGAGAGACATTTCCTCCAGCAGGCGACTCAGGTGAACGCCTGGGACCGCATGCTGGTGGAGAACGGCGAGAAGATCACGGCGCTGCATAAAGAGATGGAGAAGGTGAAGCTGGACCAGAGGAGGCTAAACCAGGAGCTGGACTTCATCCTGTCCCAGCAGAAGGAGCTGGAGGACTTACTGTGCCCTCTTGAAGAGTCGGTGAAAGAGCAGAGCGGAACCATCTACATGCAGAACGCCGACGAGGAACGTGAAAGAACGTACAAGCTTGCAGAGAACGTGGACGCACAGCTGAAGAGGATGTCGCAGGACCTGAAGGAGATCATCGAGCACCTGAACACATCCAGCGGTCCAGCAGATACCAGCGACCCAGTAAGAGGAGACCTAGTTAACCCTTTGAAACCTGAGCACATTCGCTTGAATTCTTTCTAAAACATGGGAATAAGGCAACGAGCAACAGAAGAAGAAATTACCCAAAAGTTAACAAGAAATGAGTTAAAAGTAGTTGAAAATTGCCTGAAAATTTGATAAACAAATACAATTTAAAAATACAAGGAGATGACCTGGAGAGTGTTCTTAAAAAATATAATAATTTTATAATGTAATTTTGAACATGCAATTCTGATCATTATAAATATCATTTTTACCTAGATTTTTTTTTCCTTGCCTTTTTGAAATAATTTTCTAAACCTACTAATTTCCTGCAATTTGTGGAAAATTTCTCACAAAGTTGCTTTTTGCCTTTATTCACTATGTTTTTTGTTTTTTTAAAGAAGTTGCTCCACTTCGCTTAGGGTTTAAAGGTTTAAATTCTTGTGAAAGGCACCTGAACGCAGCACCAGAAAAGTGATGTTGCTCCAGATTTCAAAGGGTTAAATCTTATGTCTTTTTTTTTTTTTTTATTTTTTTTTTTTTTGGCAGCCAGAAGATTTACAAAAAAGACAGTTACAGAAACTTCACTTCAAGCCTGTTTTGGCGATAATCACAACAAAATTAATAAAAGTACAAGCCAAAAGACTAGCAGGTTTAGGCAGAAGGATGCAAGGATAGGTTAAAAAAAAAAGTATGTAAATGAAATAAACAAATAAAGAAAGAAAAAAACAAGGCAGGGGAAAGAAAATATCACGGTTCAAGTTCATTTCCATCAGATTTCTAATCAAGACAGACATCGTTATTATGTGAAGGATATTTGAAATCAAAATCAGATTCCCACTTTGATCAATTAGGCCCCAAATAAAGTTAGAACAAACTAGTTAAATAAAATAACATAAGAAAAGTGAATGAAATAAAATAAAAATTGCATATTTACTTGAAACTTAGAATTTTGTTTACCCAGTAAGACATTCAAATTTCCAAATTAAAGTTAAACCTTTTTTGACGCAGTTTTGTTGCTTTGGTGTTTATTTTTGAAAATTATATTAACTGCGTCTTTTTTTGTTCTTTTTCAGCTTCAGCAGATCTGTAAAATTCTCAACACCCACATGGATTCACTTCAGTGGATCGATCAGAACTCGGTTCTTCTGCAGAGGCGAGTGGAGGAAGTGTCCAAACTGTGTGACAACCAGCGCAAGGAGCAGGAGAAAACCTTTCGTTTAACATTTGACTGATCTGAAATAAATACGTTGACATAATTTGTTTTTTTTTTCACTACTCGTAAAGATGGAAGTCCTTTTTAAGGGTCGAGATGAGTTGAATGTGCAGCCAAAACATGAATCAAAACTCCTGTTCACTTGCTTTTTTCCTTCAGCTGTTTTCATTTGATTGCATAAAGATTGATATTTTTAATGCAAAATCTTTTTATATAGAGAAGTGACACTGATCATCTGTTCCCATGTAAATGCTCTGGTTGTTCTAAATAGTATAATTAAATAAACATCTGGATCAAGGCTGTGTTTTATATTTCATAATTAATAATCATTCCTGCCATTTCTTCTAGTGCCAGTGTTTTAGTCACTGAAGTGACCTTTTTTGTACACATTCAGTAACATTTAAAGATATACATTGAAAATGGCATTTTTTTCTTGGAGCTGAAACGACAGTCAGTTGAGTTATTGTTTAAGGTGTATAATGTGCAGGACTGCTGGTTAGTGTTTGTCAACAGGAGGAGTTTATTCTGTCAGGTACGAATATCAGAATGGACGACTGCATTTATAAATGTAGTTGAATATCAAGTAGGTCAGTCTCTCAGGAACAAATATTAGTCAGAATAGACCACAGCCTGTATATATACGTATTTAAATGTAAACTAGGTCATTCTTTCAGGTGCAGTGGGTATTTCTGTCAGGGGCAAGGACTACTACCTTTATAAATGTAGTTAAATGTGCAATAGGTCAGTCTCTCAGGCATAAATATCTACCAGAATGGACTAATCGCTGTATAAATAAGGAGCGGGTTATTTTGTCAAATGTCTACTAGAATGGAGTGCCTCCTATTAAAATATAATCATATGCGGAGTATGTCATTCAGTCAGGTACAAATATTTATCACATAGACCACAATCTGGGTAAATGTGGGTAAATGTGAAGTAGGTCATTCTGTCAAGTACAAATATCTATTCTAATGGACTTCCACCTGTATAAATGTGATGAGACGTGGAGTACTTCATTCTGTCAGGTACGAATATCTATCAGAATGGGCTACTACCTTAATAAATGTAGTTGAATATCAAGTAGGTCAATCTCTCAGGAACAAATATCTATCAGAATTGACTACCTTCTGTATGAATGTAGCTAAATGTGGAGTATGTCTTTCTGTCAGGTATAAATGTCTCAGAAAAGACCACAGCCTGTATGTATGGGGGCAGCTCATTGTATAAGGGACAAATATCTACCAGAGTGGACCACTTCCTGTATAAATGTAGTTAAATGGAGAGTAGGTCATTCGGTCAGGTACAAATATCTATCAGAATGACTCCTACGTGTATAAATACGTGTATAAATACGTGTATAAATGTCTTTCTGTCAGGTGGAGTGGACATACTCGCCACCATTGAGACCTCAAAGTAAGAAAGGATTCTCGAGAATATAACAAGGTGCAATTGTACATCACCTGCACAGGTGTATGTGAAGAAATCCTCGTCGACAACATCTTCATCACCAGCAGAGCCGGTTAATAAATCAGATCCCAAATCCAGTCAGAAAAACGGCGACCTCTTTTCCTCCGAGACATTCTGCAAGTGTGTCCTCTTGTTTTTTTAATTGTTGTAATTGACTCTATTTCTACAATAACTTAAATTATGGCTGTGTTTACTCCTCTAAAGCTAAAGTTAACACTTGTTGCTGCGCCACCTGATATTAGTTTTGTTTTGAAAGCAGCGGCTTCCGTGTTGCGTCATCAGCTATAGCGCAGTCCCTGATTGGCTGCCGACGTTTTTAGCTGCAGGGCGGATCACTGATTGGCCCGACTGGATTTTGTGTTGTGGAAAGTGTTTGGGTCATGGATGTATTACATGGATGTATTATAGTGAAATCAGAGAGTGCAGACTGATACTTTCTTCCTTTTTTTATTCGTTTTTTTCCAGTTGAAAAAGCATATTTAAAAATTCAGTTATGTAACAAACAGGGGATAGGACACTGCAAACACAGCATAAGAAAGACAAAAAGACAAGGACAAAACCATGCAGGACAAATTCTATACAATTTATATGTATACATGCATACAGAAGAGTATCAACCGAAACATCAAAGAAAAATATTTGACGATTAGCAAATGTTCAGTGTTTTCTCAGCTTAGCTGTCTGTCAGTACATGTAATGTTTGGATGTAATTTTCTATTTCTATTTTGAATTCTTGTATTTGGGTTTATTTTGAGTTCATACATGAATGTAATATTTTCCATTTAAAAAAATGAATTCCCAATATTTTTAGTATCAAGTCCATTTTTATCATACGAAATTTTATTTTTTCTAATTGAAGCCTTTCAGTGTTTTAAAGCACTGTTCAATTTCCATCCAAAGTAATTCAACACCAAGGCATTCATAAAATAAATGACAAATACTTTTGATGTCGATATTACAAAAGACAATTTTTATCCATCCTTTAGTGATTATCTGGTTGACTGGATAAATTAAATGTATGATTTTAAAGGATATTAATAACAACTATTGTGCCACCAACAAAATTAAATAAGATTCCTTTAAAATCCTACATTTATTTTGTCCTGTCAACCGAGTGCAGACTTATAGAGTAAAACACAATGTTGAGCTCAGGATGGTCCTAACCAGGTCATTACTGTTATATAGGAGGAGTATATTTCCAATAGTAATGAAATTCCACAGTAGCAATCAGTTTTTAAGCATTTTATTATACTTGACAATTTAAAAAGTTGAACATTCACTTCAAATTAAATCTGTTAAACAAACATTTCAGTTGCATCTTCCCTTTGGATTCCTCACGCGAAGCAAAGAGTCTGACTTCAGTGATGACCTACAGTACAGTGGATGCTACCTAAATGCCACAACAGTGAGAAGACATGAAGAACTGAGGGACCAGAAGTGAGAAACGACCTCTGCTATGGTCATACGTGCACCTTAAGATGATATTGTACCTAAATGTCATTCCAAAAAGGGCCGAAGCATTTTTGTTGGTAAGTACTGAAACTAGAAAAATACAACAGCATTAAAAAAAACTGGACTGATTCACATTCACATGATACTGAGCTGTACCTTGCTTGCATAGACCTTCGGCTTTTAGTAAGACAGTACAACTCCATAAAAACAGTAGTAAACTTTGCCTTTCGTCAAACTGATCGAAGACGCACGTGACTGAAAAAAAACTCTTTGGCTGCATGAAATTATTTTTTATCAAAAAATAAATATACAGTGTGCAGATGTATTTAAATATATACAAAACTTACAAAAAACGTTTCATCATCTATACAGTGTAAAAATTCAAAGACATGAATACGACTAATTCCTTATAAGGAGAATCACTGATGATGAATTAAAAAACAAACAAAAGTTCAGTGTGTTTGTGGCTTGAAACTTAAAAAAAAATAAAATCAGGTTATACCTGTTTGCAAACATCATTTTAACAGAAACATAAGTCATGAGTAACTTTCATCGTCGATCCAAGTTGTCATCCACTGCTTCTTTTCAAAAGGATCCAGTTTGACTTTCCCGTCTTTATATTCAGGAGTTTCCTTCTTTATCCGCACTGCGTGGTAACGAGGGACGCTGTCCTCTTGTTTGGAGCGTTTAAAGAATCCACACTGAGAGGGGAGATTTCAAAAACATGATGCATTATAAAAACTGATAAATGTCAGAAATATTTATGCACGGTGTAAACAAGAAGAGAGAAGTGCAGAGATTTTAAGCATGCTTTGCAGTCTTTAAAGGAATAATTAACACCCCAAATGATAGTTTGTATATCAATTACTCACCCCGTGTTGCATTTACTTCATGATGAAAACTATAGAAAAATCTCATTCTCATTTAACCACGTACACTCATTTCTTCTTAAACATACATTTTTGTTTGAACCTTAATATTTAAAACACAGTGTCATGCACGGATGAGTAGTAAACCTGGGCGAGCACATGCGTTTGAAAATGACAACAATACTGTTACGTGGGAGTTTATACCCTACCAGGTGAGCTACCCCCAAGAAATTCAGTTTTTCTCTCAAATTAAATGCAACACAGGTTTAAGTAATAGACATGCAAAAAAATATCATTTTTCAATGAACTATTCCTTTAATGGGTTTGTCTCAAACAGCAAAGCGGTAAAAGCGATGTCAGCGAGAAGCACCTGCAGAGCAGAACGACTGCCAATAAAAAAAGTAAAAATATTAATCCTGTTGGTGAGAAAATGCATTAATTTCTTGGCAAAACTCAGAGACACATAACGTACATCAGAAACCTTGTGTTAACTCAGTATTTATTTTATGCTGAAAGGTTTTTGTGTACATCATGTGTTCTCTGCACAAAGTCAGCTGATTTGGCTGCAAAGTGAGTTTGTTAGTCGCTGCAGAAGTCACAGTCCATGCTGACAGCTTGTTTTTACCCCTGTTCAGAGAGAATAAATCAGGCCTCGGCAGAGAGTTTGTCTTTGTCAGAGGGCTGAACATGGATCTCTGCCTTGTGATACGCAGCATCGTATTGGTCTTTGGTTGCTCTCTTGAAGAAACCACACTGAGGGGGAGGCAAGGGTGACGAAGTGTTAAAGGCAAACTAAATCAGTAATAACAGTCAATAGCTGCTATGATTTCCTCCACTGAAACACCAGAGAAAAATCATCTTATTAACACTAAAATAATTCTCTATCTGGAGAGTCCAGCGTTGATGCTCAAATATCACCTGACAAAAAAACTAAATGTTACTTGTTTATTTGCAGATTGTCTACAGATTATTGTATCTCCTACGCTAACTGAATGAATTCATCTATTCTTTTTTTAGACATATGACCAAAGCATTTTCTCTGTTCTGTACCTTAAATATTTACACGTCTTAAAAAAAGCTAACAAGTGACTAAATGAGACTACAGAACGTCATCACTTTGAACATGGCTTTACCGCCTCGTTGTGGTGGCGACGTTGAGCTCATGCGGCCATGGTGTAATTCGTTTATAGCCCAACGTTAGCTTTTTACTTCTGGCGACTGCATTTACGTTTCAAAAATCTGAAAAGTGGTGTTCATTTGTGAAGATTATCTTGCTGAACAAAACGTATAGAAAACATATGTGTTTCATTGCTGCAGAGCTTATTTTCTGCAATAATCCAAAATCCCATAGGCTTTTGTCGAGGGAATCATGATGCTAACTTCCAGACTGATCTACAAATAAACACACTCTATTATATTTTGTATCACAGATGTACAACTGCAAACTTTCCCTTTATTTGTTGCCAAAAACATTTCTTGATATCCAATAGTCTAGAAATGTCAGAGATTATCGTTACCAGAGCCAAAACACGTAAAAAACGAGGTCATCATAATAATATTTAAGAACAAAAAGATGAAAATCTTATTTTTAATCCTGTAACCAGTGAATAAAACTAGAAAACAAGGTGGATAAATTCATTTTTCAAGTCATCTTTTCAACTTTTTCATATTTTTTACTGCTCACAGACCCTTTTCTGACCTAATATCTATAAATGGTTCAGTTAAGTTTCTGTTTTTTTGTCCTATCTTCATCCTAAATTACTATTTGTGGGTGACATAAAGGTGAAACATCCCTGTATCTCACCTTCCACAGCAGATACACCAACAAAGCCAAAATCAAGATGCCTGCAAGAACAGCAACCAGTATGATCCACCAGGGAACTCCACTGTGCTGCGCTACCGCACCTTCAGGGGACACCGACACAATCACCTGCAACAACAAAAAAACGAGTTAGGAACAAAATGAAACGTGAATTATACCTTGATGGCTGCAGAGTTGCTTACATCGCTGTGAGGAGTTCTCAGGATCATGTTTTTAGCCTGAGTGTGGAGGACGAGCGAGGCCTTCACGATGATATGCACGTTTGAAAGAGAGGCGTAGTCCTGGGAAAAACAGAAACAGCAGCTCAGGGGGGAACAGTCACACCAGATCACAGATGAGACTCATGGACACGATGAAAATGTGTTACCTCAATAAAGGTCGAGTTCCAGAGACGAGACCTCAGTTCCACTGCTGTACCGTCCAAACCCTGCAGGGGGCACTTGAGCACCACGCATCTGATCTCACTGTCACACGTCTGGGAGGGAGAGAGTTATCACATCAGTATATACTTTTAGACACATCCTTTACAAGTACCTCAAATTTGTACTTAAGTGAGGTACTTGTGTGAATGAATTTATTTAGATTTCACAAAATGTGAATATGCACAAAGACTCACCAAAACTTTTCTTTTGCCTGACAGTGAAGACATTTTGCCAACGGCTTTTCTTTCTCCAAGTTCTCGTTTTTTCCTGGATGCAGAGGACTCCTGAAAGTACATTTTAACACATGAATTAAAAATAAAATTAAGCAGACTTCTTTTGGTCGATGTAGATTTTTCTTGAAAAGAGATATGACAATCATAGCATAAAAATACACTTTCCTTGGTTTTCCATGTCCGTGAGAACCACATCTCTGTTCTTTGTTGTGAAAGCCTGCTCAGTCATGCGTGCATGTTAGTGAGTTTTTATGTTTTTGTCCCGCTAGCTAGCTCATCCCCAACGCTCTGCACTGCAGTCATATGTTGGTTACCACTAACAACACCATCCTGACCTAAGGTGGTCGAACTTTGTCAGTGAGGAAGCAGAACTCCCACCCTCCAGTGCCCCCCACGTTAACACCATCACCTCTGTCAACCTGTTTTCACTCCCAAGCTGTTCAAACACCGTCACTTTGTTAGTGATGTCAGCGTTAGACACCAAAGCAGAGGCACCTTTCATGGCGATATGATAGACATCGGGCTGCGACATTTTGTAACACTGCTGCCAACTAGAAATAAAAAGAGCGACAAAGTTCCTATAGGGTGGGCTGGATGAGGGGGTGAATGAGTCCAACAAACCCCAGACTTTCACCTGAGAGCCCACTGTTTGTTTCCTGTGTGAATGTTTAACCAAATCACAATGTTTTTTTCTGAACCTAAACATTTGCTTTTTTGTTGCATGAGAAACTAAACGAAAAAAAAGAAGAATTTTATCTATTTTGTAAGTTTCTTTTAAGATAAGACTGTATGCATCTAGCCAGCAGAACTGTATATTTCCTGTGAAAACAGAAGTGTATCTTGAAAAGACACAAAGCGTGTAGCAAGCGGAAACTGGAACGTCAACAACAGATACTGGAGGTTACCTCCCGCATCATAATTAGAACTGACAAAGCAGCGAAATGAGAACGTGTCGGTTGTTAGCACTGATCACGCTATTCGCACTGTTGGCTGCTACCTGTCGGCTCAGCTACCTCCATGTTGAGAGCCGTGCGCAGACAATCCCGGCTCAGACTCTAAATCATAGATCTGCTCTGGATATCTCATACAGTTCATATCGTACATAAAAATAAAGGTTTAAAAAACACTACCTGGATGTGTTTGAGAGAGTTGATCTCAGACTCAGGAGAGCAGAGGACTTTCTCCGGTCCTGTAGAGGTGATCTTCACCAAGTACAGAAGCCATTTACCGTCTTTGTTGAATTTGGGCCACTGAATGTGAAGTGAGGCTTTGACAGAAGACTTCAAAGACTTCCACAAGTTGTTTATCTGAAGGAGAAAGCAATATGTTACCATTTCATAGACTAAGTCTGTTTAATTATATGGCAGCTGTGATGTAAAAATCAAATATAGAAGCAGATGAGAAGAATAAACTTACTCTGAAAGTATATCCAATCAAACTTCCAATCTCTTCTTCTGTCTTCATGGCACTTTCACCCTTCACAACACCTCCAAAAGAAACCTGATTAGGGCTGGCCTCCCTGATGAAAACAAGTAAAAAATCTTTATTCCACATTATGCTGGAGGCCCTGCATATTAATCTGTAGCCAAACTATGGTTTAATACACTTACCCACTGACCGACAATGGCAGTTCAATGATTACTTTCACCTTCACTTTCACAGGGGCAAGATCGTCCTGCACACTAGTTCTGAAAGAAAGAAAAATCATTAATTTAGTGCTAGAATTTTATTATGATAATAGCAACTTATCTCAAAACGCAGTAAAAAGCAGCAGTATTTACGTCTGGAGCTGCAGGTCGATTTCAGTCTCTGTGGTGTCAAGACTCATACCATCAGTGTTCAGGATGATGTAAAATGTAGCCTGGTGCAAGAAAGAAATAAAATTATCTCTCACATAGAAGGACACAAACGAAGCGTCAGCATGAACATGTGAAACGAGTCCGTACCTTTGAGTCTCTCTTAAAAGGATTCCCCAGCTCACAGTCTGCTTGAGAGCCGTTCTGATTGGCTGTGCAGATGATCGGCTTTTCCGCCTGGAAATAAAACATTGTTAAGTGAACTGGTTATACTGGGACAGAGAGGCTGAGTGGACTGGTTATGTTATCCTTTGAGAATAAAGGAGCTGAGCAGCTGAACCTCGAGCAGATTAAGGAGGACTTCAAGGTGCTCAAAACACAGAATTACATCCAGATAGGTGAACATAACAACACACTTTCTAAGCAGCCTAGCATTGTATGTGTCTCTGTGTGTGTGTGTGTGTGTGTGTGTGTGTGGGTGTGTGTGTGTGTGTGTGTTTGTGCATGACATGATGTGCAAAAACTGTGCATCTCTCTTTTTGCTATAATGTGTGTGTTTGAGGCTGCAGCTGCTGTTTCTGTTGACTTTAAATCTTATTGTTGTCTTCCTTGGTGATTAATTATTCTCCTGTTAAAAGTCAGGTTATATATCCTAATAATACTCACTTTATCTGCAGTGTCATTAAACTTCTCATCTAATGTCGATCATTTTTGTGTAATTGTCTGAGTTTTGTCTTGTTTTCTGTTTAATTCTGGTGAGGCTATCAATAATCAGTTGAACACACAGGCAGCAAAATGCCGTCTATGGAAAAGGATTCATTTGTTGATTTGAATATAAGGGCTCTTTGGTGTGGCAACATGTTAATGACCTTTTTGTAGCTCAAATGTGTTTTATTTTAATTCAATAACATATCCACATGCCCTCCTTCCAGTCCCACTTTCCCTTTCATAAATGTAACACAGTAAAACAGTCATTATTTTACTTATTTTACTTATTTTACTCGTACTTCAGTTAAATGTCTTTGCAGAAGTATTACTTTTTCTTTAGTAAAATATTCAAATATTCTTTCTATATCTGGTCTTGTTTACCGTGGTCTGATGTGAGCGGACTCCAGAATATGACAGTGTATCTGGGAAAGTCCCAACCAGCTTTGCCTCATAAGCATCATCTGCGTTCATGTTGTCAACCGTCACATGCACAGCCAAGTCCTTCCTCTCGTAACTCAGATGGAACACAGGGATGTTGTTTTTGCTGCAAATACACAAACACAACCACTCACTTCAGGTTAGGTATCGTGCGGGAAAAAAAAGGGGAATTTTCAGCCAGCACTTGCACATCCAGCACATGCAAAGCAACATACACGTAGTGCATCATTACAGTCATGTCTCCAGTGAATGTAAGTTATATATTTTAGCTCTAGTTTGTAAACTCGGCTTGTCTGATGTTATATGCTGCACAGGTTTCTTACTGTTGACCTGTCTGAGCTTGTTTTCTGGCTATTCTTTCATATCAGTGGGTTTTTGTAGCAGTGAGCTGGATGTACAAGCAGAATGAATGTTAATATTAAAATATTTAAAACGCAGACTAAATGAATGATTTTTACCTACTTTTAAGACAGTTTTAAGATCACTTTTTACTCACGTGTGTAACGGGGAGTACACGTCTAGGTTGCTTTGTTTGTAGTATAACTTGTACTCCATCTTCAGGTTACTCCGGCAAACATTATCACTTCCACATCCCTCTTTTACAAAGTTGACCTGCAGCAAAAACAAATAACAAAACCACATTCAAACTTTTCTCCACCGTGAAAAGTTCGCCATTAACTTCATGATAAGTGTCGTGGTCTGAATATTGACCTCAAAGACATCTTTGCTTGGTTGAGAGGAGTCTAATATGGGCATGAGCTGAGGAAGGCTGTTCTTCGTCTTCTGTCGTTTAGTACCCACAATTTCTGCAGACACCTCGATGGGAATGCTACGCATCTTGTCCTTGATGTTGTCCTGCAAATCACAAACAGCCACCATAGTACTGAGCAGAATATTTACTTCGACATGTTTTCAGTAATACAGGAGAAATCTTTCTCTGTTTCGTTATTAATCAATTCTTTCCCACAGACATTTTATTAAATACTAACTGCAGTCTGTAACAAAACTGGCCCCTGACTGGCTCTCTTCACTCAGTATTTTAAGATATCAGTAGTCATGACTACTATCTTCAAATTGTTGTGGAAAAGATTTTAAAATACAAATATTCATATGTAATTCCCGAGGAAATACTTTTTTTTAGTGTCAATTCATAGATGCAGAAACTGACTCGCAAATGTCATCTGTCATTTAAATTTTTTTTTGACATATGCAATGATGATTTATCCCGCATTTACTGCAGCAATTGTAGCAAAAATGGATGTGAGCTAATTTCAGTGACTGTTTTTATTATTAATTAATTAAGCTACAAATCATTGTGTCTGAAAACAGATCTCACATATGACAGATATGTTTCACCTTTAGTTCAGCTGCTATCTTAATGCACGTTTTCTGGTTTTGGCCGCGGAGGTCCAAGGTGCCGTTAAACTGGTAGTCTGTTTCAGTGCGTGTTTTGTTGAGGAACCTCACTCTGGAGGGCAGCCCCTGCTTCCTGCGAACTCCATCCGCATCAACAGAATAGCGAACAGCTGCAGTGAAAAGGGAGGCACGTGTAACTGAACAACTTAGCAAATGTTGGATTTGTAAAAAAAAAAAAAAAAAAAAAATGAAACCATATCTCTTACTTAGTCTTGGGTTGTAAGATGCAGGGTTTGCTTTGTAGGTGAAGCACGCATCCACAGTGAGGCTAAGGACAGGACACAGATTTTTAGATAATTGCAACAGTTTTGATTATGAGATCTGTTGAAACGTGAAAATATTAGAAAACCTACCAAATGCTATTGCCACATGTTTTGATTGTAAGGTCAATTTCATGTGGAGTTATTTTGACATCTCTCCTGATGCTAATGACTGGCCGTGCCCTGGAAGAAAAGTTGTTAAATGAAGTTACTGATAAAAATCAGTTGGGTTTAAATTAACGTAATTAAGGTGTAATAATTACCGGTAGATCAGAGCTGTGTCCGACAAAGAGCCGACAGCAATGTCTGGATAGGAGTTACCGTCCAGATCCATGTTCCCCGCCAGAGAATATCCAAAGAGTTGCATGTTGTGCTTTTTTCCTGAGAGAATCTGTAACATAGGAGGAACAATTTAAGACAAATTTAAAGCTTTAAAATCTTAGGTTGAGTCAGCTAATGCATTAAATAACAACATTGAAATGTTGTTTTTTTAGTTGCAGGAGCCAAAAAGAGTCACAGACTTTTGATAGTAAGCACTTAAGTAACTGGGTTACAGAGCAATATGTATTGATATTAATGATATGCTTTATTGTTGCTTTATATAAACAAATTAAAAGTTTTCAGGTTTATTTGGGCTTTTTTTTACTTTATTTGATAGGACAGCTTAAGCCTGAAAGGGGGAGAGAGGGGGATGACATGCAGCAAAGGGCCAAGGCCAGAATTAGACCTGCAGCTGCGGCAGTGAGGACGTAGCCTCTGTACATGGAGCACCCACTCTACCAACTGAGCAACTGGCCGCCCCAAAAGTTTTCATTTTCAGTTTTAGGCCACTTGAGGGCAGCAGAAATGAGCTGTATACAATATGATACATATTTCCTCTGCCAAATCTTTAAACTCCACAGGGACACGTAATGAAAGGTTTCTGTTGAGAAGTCTAAGCCAAAATCGAGATAACCTTTATGACATCACTGTGAGTTATTTTTTCAGTCTTGACAAAGCTCCTCCAGAGCCACAGCTGACTTGTTCTCCCGTTACTAGTAAACTGTTCTTTATCTGCAAAATCAGTCGTGTGCCCCTTTAAAGTTGATACAGCAAACGTCTTAACAATTGTTATCACTGTTTACTGTACACATTCAGCAGTTACAGGGCAACCTTTACATTTAATTGGAGTAATGCTTCTGGCCAAATAGAAAATGTAAGTGCAGCATTCACTTTACTTTTAGCTGTTTTTAGTCTCCACCGACTCCTGAGGGAAATATTTTTCTCTTTGGCTGTTAGAGCTCCACCTGCTAGTCACTAAATGTGTCTGTTCTTTGGTGCAGGGAAGGTAGTGCACGGCTGTTTTTTTGAGCTTCTCACTGAAAACAGCTGCCTGCTGCTGCTGAGAACAGCACTGATGAGCACAATGACACTGAACATAATGCTCTCAAAGACAAGAGTGCCAGTGTTAAGTATTCCAGCCCGGTTCAAAAGGCCTTTCTGAGGAGCTGCAGCGCAGTGGTGTAGTGGTAGTTGATGAGGTGGGTGTGCTAGGTAGATGGGTAGGTTGCCAAGAAAGGTCTGGCCATACTCTCCATATATTCCAATCGATTTTTTGCTGATAAGTGGATATATTACATTATTTATATATCCAGAGAGAGGCACTGCTGTCCATGAGGTCTCTTCAGTTCTTTGATTAACATTTAGTTTGATGCATTTCAGCATTCACTGTTTGCACGTTGTGTTTTTATGCTGCTGTTTCCTGCATTGTCATAAATAAAATTGAAACCAAAAGAGTACATTTCGGGCTGGAAAACCAAAACAACAACTTGAAACTCACTATGTGGTCCATAAAGCTGAGGAGAACAGCAGAGTCAAATAATCATTCTTTCTGTGTGACCAACTCCTTTCACATATGAGCAGCGCTCTATGATTAATATATAAAAAAAGATTAAGCCACTTTAAACAAAGCCCCACAAAACAAACCTGTGCAGGACTGGTTTTGATTCCTCCTGCAGAGCCATGATAAATGTAGACTTTTCCTGCACCGCCGTCATCATAAGGTGCTCCTACGGCAATATCTGCATGAAAAAAAAAAAAAACAGTTTAGAGACAGAGACTGATCGAGAAAACATTAATAAAGCTACAAAAAGACAGTTCGGTTACCTTCATATAAGTCTTGATTGATGTCTCCAATGTTCTCTACCGCCAGTCCAAACATCGAGTCTTTGGTCCCGTTTAGACGAATAGGAGTGATTCTGTCCCACCTTCCTGCCTGGTTGATGTAGACGTAAACAGCTCCTCCAACATCTCCCTCCTTCATGTAGAACTGAGGGGCTCCTACAACTACATCTTGCCATCTAGATCAAAGAAAGGAGACAGATATAAGTATAAAGAATATAACCTTCCTAAATAAAGAAGGCCCATTGATGAAAAAACATTCATGTTATACATTAGAAACAGATAAGATAACATTATAATAAAGTCAGATAATTTCCTAAAATCCCAAAGCTTTGCAGATGTTTCTGTTATAGGATTAAATTCTTTGTAAAATGGGAGAAAAATGTTCCTACCCATCACCATTCAAGTCAACCACAGCCACGTCGTATCCAAATGAGGATGCGAGTCCTGGCCCGTGCAGAGTGTGCTCCACCAAAAGTCTGCCGGAGGCTTCGCTCTCCTTCCTCAGAAGGACCACCGCTCCACTGTGATTGGCTCGGGGTGCTCCAGCCACTACCGTCAGGCCACGTGTGTGGGTGATGCTGTGTCCAGAATCGAGGGAGAATCCTAAAGTGTGAGAAATGTTGTTGGACATAAATATCATATTTTACAATGAGGTAAAGGTTCATTTTTACCCCTTTTTCTCCCTAATGTGAAACAGGGAATTCCCATGTTTTTTGTCAGTGCTGACACCCATTGTGAGGATGTAGGAAACCACATGCTTCTGCACAGCCCTTTTCTGCCTGTGAGGAGATTCAGTGAGGCTGAAAAACACCTGCACAGATTTATAATATTCTCCCATCTGCATGCAGTTGCCCTGAACAACCAGTAAGATAAGACAAGATCTCTCAAAGCCTCTACATACACTGCATATCAAAAAAACAACTTTTTTTGTATTTCTATCTTTCCCAAATCAACCAGATTCAAAGATCTTTTTAACAACAAACTTAAATTGTTATAACAGCAACCACACGGGTGGAACTAATGACATTAATGATGGCTAAGGTCCAGCTCGGCCTGTCACAATAATTAGGTTATCGACTCATCGAGGTCAACAAAAAGTGTCAGGTTTATGTCCATGCATTGTATGATTCTGCCATGGCAAAAATATGTCACCAAAATTTTAGCCAAATGATGCCAGAACAGACAGCAGGATGGGGATGTCACGTTTTTCACAGCACCTAAGCCAACACGGGAAAAAAAACTATCCTGAGACATAATTTGCTGGCATAAACATTTATTTATGTTTTATTTATAAAGGATATTGACTATTTCTCTCATTACAACCCCAAAGTCTGAATATTCCCTCTTCATCAGTCTTTGCAAGGTTGTATTATTATGCTACTATATTAATCGTTTTATCGGTGGCATGAAATGGTCTTACAATGGCATTACCATCATTTATGGAAATTGTTTCTGGAGCAGTATATCATCCAATAAAAGTAGTTATTGTGACAGGCCTAGTTCCAGCAATGCAGCACTTAATTATGTAACTAACACCTGTTAAGATCGCCCCAATCTTGTGTCTTTACTGGTTAACGAAAATTTTCTCATAATAATGACCAATCCCAAAGAAAGACTAGAAAATATACTAAACAAAAATAAATTTGTTTTGGCTCCCATTTTTTCCACAGGTTTAGGTCAAAGATCTAAGACTTGCACGCACAAAATAAATATATTTCTCTCAAATTTTCATTGCAAATTTGACATTTGTGACATTTGTGAATCACATGGCACATTTCAAAGTGGTCTTTTCTCAAGACCATTCCAAGTCACACGTGTAGTTAAGATGCTGTTTAATCAGCAACTTGATATTCCACACCTGTCAGGTGGATGGATTATCTTGGAAAAGAAAGTGCTCACTAACACAGATTTTAACAAATTTGGGACCAAAATTTGAAAGAACTATTCTGTTGAGTGTATACAAAGTCTTAGATCTTTCACTCAAACCTGTAAAAATGGGAGCAGAAACAAAAGTGATGTGTTAACATTTTTGTCAGGCTTATTATTAAAACACTATGATAGCACTCTATTAGCAACCACAGTGCAGTGCATCGTTGAACCAACAGTGACAAATACAGTTACGTTTGTTTTGCAGGTAAACACTCACCGAGGTAGCTATTGGCTGGTACAGGCACAAGTTCAGGGTTCAAGTGATGCTCATCTCCAACTTCATATGGGCCATCATCATATATTCCCATCTCCAGCAAAGTGTTGTTCTTCTGCTCCACTCGTACAATGCCTGCAGAAATGTTTATTTCCACATAAAAAAAAAAACAAAACAAAAAAACACATTACTTATTATAACAGAATGAGAAACTTGATTATCTGAGTAAATGTGTGTGTGTGTGTGTGTGTGTGTGTGTGTGTGTGTGTGTGTGTGTGTGTGTGTGTAGCTGGTGACCTTTCCAGTTGTAAGCTCCTGGTGCTCCGAACACCACATAATGGTAGTCCTTGGTGAAGGTGGCAGCCAAACCCTGCTGGCAGGATCCGAACATCTCGTGGCCTCTGGCTCTGCCCTCACAGAAATTCCAGTTACCTCCGTCCTCATCAGAGGACGAGTCGATGGACAGGTCCTGACTCAGGACATAACAGCGCCCAGTGATGTCCCGGGACTCCTGAGGTGTGTTCACAAACAAGCGCCTCTGATAGCGATGAGCACAAGTCTGAAATTACAAAACACAGCTGAGTTAAAGTTCCTACGTCGATAGCCGAAAAGACAACACCATGTATGAAGGTTACTGTGAACGATGGTTCAGATGCTTGGTTTGACTCACCACAATCTTTCCCCCGGGTCCCTGGCTCTGAACTGTCACCCCCATCCACTGATTCTCCTTGTTCTCAACACGTACGTCCTCTTTTAAATTTAGTAACACAAAGATGTAAGCACTTAGATTCAATCCTGACTTTTGGAAACAGTACAGCGTGCAGACAGACAGATAAATAACTCACCTTCACTGTCAAATTCAATGCGCTCACAATCATTGGTCTGAGTGATTTCACATTTATAAAGGCCTCCTGTAATGTTGGCTGTCTGTTTCCCCAACGCTCTGGCTCTGGGGGCTCCAATCAACAGCCTAAAAAAAGAAACATATAATCAAACTTTTTTTTTTTGACATTTAATTTCTTAAGGTTTTTTTTATCTTAAGACAAAAAAAGACATACAGATGTCGTTTAGTAGTCCAATATGCAAAACAGATGCAACAGTGAATGTGTCATTTAAAGTTACTAAACAACAGATCAAACACCCACATCCTGCCCTCACCTCCCAACACAAAAGAAAACAAGTGAATAAATACATAAAATACTTTTTTTAAGAAAAAAGGGAGAGTGAGAGTGAGAAAGAAGTAAAGTACAAACCATATTATATTTGTTGCACAATCCAGCAATACTCAACTCCAAACATAACTATAATATCAAATCCAGTTTACAGTTCTCTACATGTAATTTAATGAAATTTTATTTAGACAGGGACAGTGCACAATAAAACATTAACCTTATATAAAACAAGGAGAGATGCATTGACTCAGCTTATAGCAGAGCTGCTATTTTCCGCCTGTAGTCCCTGGGCAGGTTGGTGTAATAAAAAAATACATAAATGACAGAATTTGATTAAATAAAATACAAAACGTCAGTTCCTAAAATTTAACAAACATTATTATCCTGATATCCCACCCCACCTTAAGAAGAAAAATCTCAAATTTGTGCAAAATTGCAGCTATAAAATTAGGATAATGTGAGATGAATGGCTGCCAGGCCTTATAAAAATTTGCCATTAGATCCTCTCTGAGTGGATCTAACTATCTAGTTACAAAAACAGCATTACATCGCTAATCCAGTGAATGTGGTTGGGCAATGTCGGAGATAGTACAGAGATTTACTTTTTGTTTCTAGCTTCCTGTCATCACCATCAGTGCAGCAGCTTGTTATATTTAGTACATGCATGTGAGCAGATCAGCAGTGAATATATCAGCAATAGCATTTCCTGTCTACATAGAAAAAAGATGCAACATATCGTCCAACTGTTGTCTTGCAGAGCTGATACTGGGGTTACTGTTTCAGATAAGCATTTGTCTACCACTTAATTACAACATAGCTGTGCTACAAATATCTCCACAATATTAAATGTTATTGTAGCTATAATTAATGAATCAATAGCCGAACATGTTACATCAAGTTACATCAAACCACCACATCCCTCTTTTTATCACTCTGTTTTCTGTCTTTCTACATTATCACGGTCATTATAACATTAGAAATAGTTGACAATTTTAAGGACAAATATGGATCATCTTCAAAGAGGTTTAAAAAGGACTTGCAATATCTCAAATAGTTCCTCCATGAGACAGTGAAGGATCTCCTGGATGAATATGAAGGAAAGCATGAGACCCTACCAAGTGCTTCCAGTCAATGGCACGATTCAGTGTGTCAAAGACCAGGCTTTGGTCTTAAGCATCAGAAAAAGCCAAAACCCAAGAGAGAGATGCAGTACTAAAAATCAAAACAAACTATACATACTTATTCCAAGCACATTTTTAGTATAGTAGTGTAGTGCAGTGTCAAAACTGTTGATGTCACTGAATGCGGTATATTTAAACCAGACAGATGACAGACTAAATCTGTAAGTTTAGCTCACAAAGTCCCAGTTTGATGGATGATGAAGAGAAAGTACAGCAGCTCTAAATGTCCTCAAATTGGGAAAACCACAAGGTCAAGGAGTTCTTATCCTCTGGGCAGAGGACGAGACAAGCTGTCTTATAAAATAGATGGAAAATGATTGTTAATTCCATGTTATGTCATTGTTACTGTTCAGAAAGTGCTGCCGTTGCGTATTTTATGTGACACACTAGACGTCTACCTGTTGTGTTAAACATTAAATCCGTCACAGCTTTTTTGCTTTCCAGTCTTGTATAAAAAAGTGTTCCCTCGTTGAATATTGTTTCCCGTCTGTTAACGCGTAGCGGCCACATTGGTGTTCAGGGTTAGGGCTAAGGTTTGGATAAGGATTAGATAAAGGAAAAAAACATATCGACGGGTAAACAGACTTCTACACAATACCGGCATGATGTCTAAAATCACACACTGGAGCTGCAAAATGCCGCTGTTATTTGGTTGTTTGGTCTTTTGTCCCCTCTGGTAGTATTACTTAATAATAATAATAATAAATATCAACATAATACACATAAAGTTATTTCTCTACATGTTTTTGGCTAATGCACATATTGCATATTTCACAGGCAGTATAATTTGGGAAGTTCAGCCTGCTGGTCGTGTACAAAGAGCTGTTGTGTTTAGTGATAAGAAACAAACCTTCAGTACGGGACAGTAGACTATTGTCCTGTCACACGGGCAAAGGAGCAGTGAAGCAGACAATTTGAAGCAGTCCAGTCATAGTTCAGTGACCACAGCTTCTCCCCTAAGCGACATCCTAATTTGAAGATTGATATTATCAGCAGCACTTAACTAAAGAAAGAACATGTGATACAGACAAAAATCAAAGAAATCACAATTGTGCTCCTTTTTGTGTATGTCCTTTAACATTACTTCAAATAAAGATTATTAGGGACTTCTAGGATAAAAGTGAGACCTGTACCAACAGATTTGGAACCTGTAAAATGAAGTATTGCATGAGCTTATCTCGATACTTTCCACACGTTGACAACCTGCTGACGGCACTTGTAACCTTTTACACACTGTCAAGCTAGTGAGATGGAGACTGAAAACCCAAACTGCTCAGACTTCCTGTCAGCAGCAGCTGCGATCATCCTGCATAGAGAAGTCAGACCAGAAAATCATTTGTGAATTTCCTTCAAAGAAGAAAACGTAACTGAACTTGGTGATGAAGTGAAACCATCTTCTGTAAACAACATATATACAACATTTCTGTTTATTCCACAACTTGGTTCATAGTTTTGTATTTAATCTTTGAACTTTTTACAACATCTTGATCTTGCTACCAATTTCGACTTGAGCACCAGCCATTACAGAGTACAGAACCAATATTGTTACTTAAAAATAAAAAGTGCTATCATTTTTTATGGAGCTTGGTTATTGTTAAACCCTTTTGTAAAACGTGAATTAATACATACAGAGAATGAATGCCATAAAGCTGTCTTTTACTATCTAAGCTGACATTTTGCTGATGGCTAACATCAAACTTTTTACCAGAGGTCAATACTTCTTTGCTGCTCTAGCGACAGAAGTTGCCACTGGTTGTCCAACATGCTGAGTGGGGTACTGGAGAGGAGAAGAAATTATTTCTGGGAAAATTGTCCTTTTATTTGGGTGTTAAACTACTTAAAGTCTATTAATAAATTAACAGGTATTCTTGAACAGCACTCGAGCACTTTACAATAAAAATTGAGACATGTTTAACACTTAAATTCCTAAGTCATTTTTCAACAATGGGTCCTTCATTTCTGACAGAAAGTAACATAAGCAGGCTTTCCATTTACAGCTTGTGACCACCAAATTTGTCAGCCGAGATGAAAACTGGCAGATTTATCAGCTGTAGCTGGCTAGCTAATTAAGCAAATGTAATTTAGCTCCATCAGTTGGTTAAAGACACCATCTCCAGGTGACTTTTTAAAGTATAAAGCTGGCTTGTTATATAAAACAAATGACAGAACATAGCAACACACTATGACTATTTTCATAGTGTATATTAAATTAAGAGACCGTGTGTCATGGCTATTTAACAACTCAAATTTATCTTAACTATCAACACACAATTCTGAGATGTGACGTTGAACTGACTTGCAATGTACTTATTGAGACTTGAGATTTTAGCTTGACTTGGGCTTTTGCCAAAAGACTTATAACTATTCTGCCACTTCTGAAAACGTCAGCTGTAACCCCCTGAAAACTTCAGACAAATGGATTCATCAATCACTTTAGTGCAAATCAATTTTTCAACACAGAAAAAAAAAATCTGTGTGCTGCGTCTTAAGTATAATTAGCATTATTGCCAAAAATACTGAAATAAGAAATTTCATCTTTTGTATGAAATTTGCTTTAATGTGATTTGGAGTGAAAAAAGATAAAGCACATAACGCATGTCACAATGGTAAGCTGCACAATAGCATGTGAGCTGACCGGCCTATTTTCTGTGAAGGAAATTTCTCAAAGAACAGAGAGGAAATCCTCTCCACCCTTTTTTTCTCCCTGTGACTCTTCACTTCCCTCAGTAAGTCATTGATCTGTACCACGGCCCCGTGGCTCCTCATTTGTTAAACAAGGACTCTCCCGAGGAGGTCTGATGTCAGACTGAAGACCAAACTGCAAGCCTTCTCCTCAAACAAAGCAGTGACATGCAAATACAAACAAGAGCCTCTGCAAGGACAGCTTCAGTTTGACATTTCAGCTGTTGACCTACGGTGGTTTAGCCCTGCACGAACTGCAGAACACTAGACACACTGACGACGTTATCATTTTATATTAGATACCATTTAGATAACATTTTCCAACACAACTCCACTGCAATCTACAGCCTCAGTGTTAAACCAACACATTCAGTGGGATTGCTTTAGATTCAGAGCAGCAATTGATTTAGTTGATCCACAGAAAACTAATCAGTATACATTTTGATGATCAACAGATCATTTTAGTAATTTTCTAAGCAGTAATGCCAAACATTTGCTGGTTCCAGATTCTTGTATCAGGATTTGGTGCTCTCTGTGTGATAGATGATAGCAGACAGAATATCTTCAGGTTTCAAATACGACAGAACAAGCTATTGGACTAGATTATCTTCAGCTGGGATATTTCAACAGGAATTTCACACTATTTAATGACATCTTATTGACAAAATGAATACTTGAGATAATCAGAAATTCATCTTTAATGAAAATATTTGACCCTTCGCTAAACTCCTCCCTAAAAACAGCCACTGTCTGATCTTCCATAAGCACCTGTAACTCGGCACAGGAGGCCTGTCAAGCTTTCACAAGAGATGTTTAACACAACAGCATTGGCCTCTAGTGACAGCAGCACTTTCGTAACAGTAACAACGGCATAACACGGCAATAACAATCATTTACAGTCCCTGACACAGAGCCGCCGATCTTCTCCTCTGCTCAGAGGGTAAGGAGCTGCCGGACCACATTGTTTTCTCAATATGCTGACAAAACCGCTGTTTTTCTTCTTTTGATTAGCTGCTAACGCTTATCAGCTGCTTTTTAAATCCCAGGCGGTGGCTCCCACGCCTAACACATCGTCAAAACATCACAACCATCCTGCCAGTTGTCCTGCTCTGCCCACGAGTTCCGACATGTCTCACAGACCTCACATTGTGATGACATCGCAGATTTTGAAAAGCTTTTTTTACAACATCTATGGATCCCAAATTTATGATACAAAGATTCATAATTGACCTTGTTTGCTGTTTGAGGTGTCCTGTCAACAGTTTCCGAGGGGCACAGTTGCAGCCCTATTAAGATTTCACAGGTGTTAACGTAGGACACTGCTGGAGATTCAGTAACACAGGTAAAGGAAAACACCACCAACAGCGACTCTGGAAAGTGACAGTTGTAGAATTTAGCAAGTAACTGCAGGCTAACATTGACATTTACATGCAACACGCCTATCTAGCAGACACTAGTTTTTCGGTTTGGAAAAAGACTCAGTTCTTTTATTTTATCTCGCATTCTGCAGCAGAAATCAATGCAATGTTTGCTTGAGATGTAGCTACAGATAAACATCAGAGACATTATACTGGGAACATCAAGTTGTCCTGACAAGAGTGGGACCCAACTAAAGCTGCAGGTTATATTCTTTACAGTCAGCACGCACTACAACTGTTAGAAACATCCCATCATGCAGCGTGTCTATCAGTGTGGTGTAAATGGGAACACACAGTGACTGGTGTGGGTTTACACAGTGATCTCACTGGTCTTTGTTAACAGATGTGGTCCAGTGTTCTCACAGCTGTGCACTCAAAGCCACAAGGACAACTGCAGCTGTTCTAACTGTTTCAGTTTACACACTCTCTCTCTCTCTGTCACACACACACACACACACACACACACACACACACACACACACGTGCGCACTTTGATTGGTGCTGACCTGTGATTGGCTGGATATGCATTACAGAAGAGATGAATATTCAATACAGATTCAGATCAATTTCAAGTAAAGAATTAAGATTTAAACCAACAATAAGTCACCTGTTTTGACTGTTTATTAACCCTTTTCTGGGCTACACAATCTCTTTAAAACTTCAGTGTGAAGTTCAACAGGAATGTTGCGACTGATGATTCACTGATGCGTTAAATCTATCAGGTTACATATGCACAGATGGCCGTGCATGTCCAGTCAAATGTCCTTTTTCTCTAGTTTCATTCGGAGGATGTTATAACCTCCATCATTAACCAACACATTATTCATGACCAAGGCATCCAGTTGCCTTTTTGCAAGACGCCACATTATGTTCAGTCTTATGTTGAAACATTAATCTCCTTGTTTCTTCCGCTCATCATAAACCAAAGAGAGAATAAATATGTTATAACATCATAAACACTGCAGGAAGCTAAGTTGTGCTTTTAATGAACCCATTAGGGGAACAACATGGAGAGAGTTTCATAAATGGTTGTAAACAATATGACTAACAAATCACTTTAATTTGTTTTTAATTGCAGTAAAGTGGGGAAGATTTGGCTCTCAGTTCTGACGGGATGAAAGGCCAGTTTGGGTTTACCATAAGAAGAATTTAATCTATCTAGTCACACTGGTTGCAAACATATTAAATTTTTA
Organism: Plectropomus leopardus; assembly: GCF_008729295.1. Classification (NCBI taxonomy): domain Eukaryota; kingdom Metazoa; phylum Chordata; class Actinopteri; order Perciformes; family Serranidae; genus Plectropomus; species Plectropomus leopardus. The sequence continues at coordinate 18,142,413 of NC_056472.1, read as the reverse complement.
CGCCCCTCTTTTCACATATGATTTATTCCAATCACATTAATGTACGCAGTGACAGCCAGTAGAGTTTTACAGCTGCTAGTGATCATCAGAAACATGTTTCAGCTTTAAGTTGGAAGGTGCTGTTGCTGACTTCTGTGTGCTCCGCTGAGCTTTCACTTGACTCGTCTGTCTGATAATCTCAGGGTCACATGAGGATCTGGAGCTGAGATCATAGTCCAGCATGGAAAGGGAGCTGCTGTCAGTTACAATAACGTGCAGATTTTCTATACTGTAACACAGACACAATGCGTTTTCAACAAAGGAAATTTTAAGTTTTTTATAGTTGCCTTGTTTTCAAACAGGATGTGAGAGGAAAACAAAGCAGACAATCATATTAAGGGCTGCAACTAACGATTGACTGCATTATCAATATATTTTGTTGTTAAAGGCTGACGTTGGTACTTTTCAACCTGAACCTTATTTTCTCATGTTTTTGTTTTTTAAGTGAGTCATGGGAACAACAACTTTTGAGAATGGTGCAATATTGAGCAAGAACGCTGCAGATGCAGCTGCAAAATAGGTTTCAATCCCTCAGGCATTTTCCCACCATCAGTGTATGTCCACTAAAAGTGAAGGCTCGAAATAGTCTCAGTTTTTTAAAAGTGTCTATCAATTTTATAGAAAGGATCCCTACAGAGACAGATCTTTATGTACAAGGTTCAAATCCTTTTTGTTTAACCAGAAACAGCCCTGAGATCATCGCCAAACCAACCAGACTCCATTTAGATAAAAATATGAATTTTAACATCAAAAAACATACTTCACTCAAAGTCGACAACAAAATAAAACTCAGAAAAACTGCCTGCGTTCATCTTTTAACTGTTCCAACAATCACCAGCTCTGGCTTGGTTGAAAGTAACCCTTAAATCACCCAGTTATCTGTGAAAATACGCTGTCTATACACATTACTGTTCGTTTAAAAGGAGTCTTGTGGGTTTGGCATTGGCGATTTCAAGGTTGTTTCTAGTTTAACAAAATGGATCTTACTATTTAGCAAAAAGATTTATCTCTGGTTGAGACTTTTTCATAATGTTGGCAGATACTTGTATGGACAATGTGAGTCTGTCAGTGACTAAAACAACCACTTTTAGTGGACATACATTGTCAGTGCTTATTGCCCAAATGGTTACATTGCCATCCATTTTGCTGCTGGTGGCTACAGCAGTATCGCTCACTACTAGACCAACTTAAAAGACATGTTGTCTCCCTGAGTCACTTAGACACAAAAACATGTAAAAATAGGGTTCATGATGGAAAAAAAATAATATTACCACGTTGTTTTTTAAGCAATTAATTGCCAGTGGAGCTAAAACAATTACTTATTTATTCATAAGTCAGAGAACTGGTAGAAACAGGGGATTAATTGGAAGCGATTTATAATCATTTATTAATCATTGGAGCCACTTTTTAAGTAAAAGCACCAAACCTTCTCTAATTCAAGATTCTTAATCATGAGGATTTGTTGCTTTTCTTTGTCAAGTGGGATCATAAACTGAGTATTTCTAAGTTTGGGACCATTGGTCAGACAACAAGAGCATCTGATGGTGTCACTTAGGTCTTTGTGACAGTCATTTTTTTCAAATTTTTTAATATTCTATAGAACAAATGATTTGTTACAGTAATAAAAAATTATCTTTAGGTAAGGCTAGTGTTGTTAAGCCTATAAAATGTTATAAATGCCCATTCACAGAGCCCAACATGACACCTGCAGAGTTCTTGTTTTGTCCAAACCAAAGTTCAAAATTCCAAAATATTTGGTTTACTATCAAATATGACCAAAAAGGCAGTAAATCGTCACATCTGAGAGGTTAGAATCAACATTATTTTTTAGCATTTTCCCTGAAAAACTACTATCAACATTGTCGCCGCTTAAAGTCTTTCAATTAAACAATCAATGGTGCCTTCAATTACTTTTAAATCTTGAGTTTTAACTTAATCAAATGCCAAAAAACCAAACAGATGCAATAATGCTGATTGTCTGTGTTCATGAGAAACAGCTTCTGCATGCACACATTTTTGTGGGGTATGTTTGCTAAAACTGGAGCAGCTTCCTATATAGGTCAGCATATAAGTGAGGTGAATCTTCACTCGCCTTTTACTTTTACTGGCTGAAAACAAACTATCAGGCCAGTGTCACATTTCGAGCCTCTGTTTGCCAAACAAATATAGCTTTCACTCTCTTTACACTAAATGTAGAGATGCCCCTTTTTCAAATGCGAGCTTCTTTGTGGATAAATAAATTCTTATAAAAAAAACATATATTTAGATGGTTTGCATGACCAGTACATTCACTATACAATGAGCTGAGTCTTTGCACAATAGCCAAAACACTAGTTAGATAAAATTCCACAAGTTAAGCCTAATCTCTGTGATCTTTGGGAAATCTCTCCAAGTCATGTTATCAGGGCTTCTTATCCGCGATCTATGTTTCTCAGCATGCTGCTGCAGGGTCCTGCTTACTGGTGGATATCACAGTAGATCCTGTATGCAGCCTCACAGGCTTTGACATGCCACCCCCACCCCCCCCCCTACCTCCCCCTGTTTTAACTTTGTTATACTTTGTGTGGCGTGTCCAACCGGCTCACTACACTGACTCACACTTCTCTGCATCCTCAGGCCTGGCCAAAGGACATCTTTTCTGTAGTGTATGCACGGTAATATAAATAAAATTCTCTGAAATGCTCCATTGAGTAAACACTTAACAGTTTAGTGTTTACTCTTATTTTGACACAAGCTGCAAACCTTTCTGAGAACTGATGTGAGAACAAGATGCAGTAGTCAGCTTGACATCTACATTCAATTAGGTTGTCATTACTGTTAATAAGTCACACTTTACTGGTAAAACCGCAGTGTGGAAATACACCTGCTTAGTCCATACTTTAACAGTTGTACACAGCACCCCGCAAATAACAGGAAAAATCTAAATGTAACACGTACACTGAAAGTTTAAATAGCAACTATTTCATTTTCAGTCTATGAATATTTGTGTACGGGGGTAGGAAGTGATGCAAAACAGGGGAAGCAAGTCAAAAAAAATTTTCAGCACTGTGGGGGGTCTGTGTTTTTTTATTTTGGCTTAGGGGAGGGACATACAACTTAAAATTGTTGGTTTTTGTATTTTAAATACCCACTGAACCCCAAATCTCACTGTCAAGTTTAAAATATTATTTTTTCTTTAATAACTGACAAAATAACACCAATTATCATAGCGAGAATCATCAAATTTCACATCACATATTTTTTTCAAGGAGGACTTGCATTTTGCTTAAGAAAATAGCTGTCTGTTTCGGCGATAAATCTCACCCCGGTGCTATTTGCTTGTTGCATTGGCTCCAATACATTTGGTGTGAATATTTTTCTAAAAATGGTAGAGGGGGTGGTCATGATTTTTTTACATTTGGTGTGAAGATTTTTTTAAAAAAGAAAGAAAAGAAAGTCATACCCCAGCCAACCCCCTCCTCTGATATATAATGAACAGTCCCTTAGTCAATATAAGAATTTAAGCTTCAAATCCACAAAATATCACCAGAGAATATCTTCAATGATCAGCCAGTTATCAATATATTATAACTGATTGATCGACCAACAGATGCAACATTACACCTCTCCTCTCAGTGCCCCTACAGTGTGACCCACATTTGCATCACAGCGATAACCATTGTTTATGCACTTGTTGTCTTTAAGGCTCCTCACCGTTTTATATTCAAAGCACCACAGGGAGACTTCTATTGACAAGTAGAACAAAACACGACAAGCAACAGGGCTTTGGTAGATAGATCCTACAGTAACTTTTATATGTTGCAGCAATGCCTGACACCGCAAGCAACGGCTGAAAATAAATTAATTAGTATTGCAGAGGCAACACCCCCGAATTACAAGGTGTTTCCTGCCCAGGATAAACTTATTTTAGACAGAAATAAATTCAGGATATTAATAGTTAAAAGTTAACACTGACTTGAACCTGTCTCGTCAGGTGCACTTTGATAAAACAGTAGATGAAAGATGAAAGATGAAAGCAACCAGAGCAGTAAAGGTGTACAGTAATAAAGATATCGCTCACATGCGCTTATCTGGGTTGAGTTGCCGGTGCATGGCCAGAGAAAACCCGAACAGGCTCCCCGGCTCTCCGTCTTTCCTGATGACATGACTGGTGTCCAGGTTGAAGGCGACCACCAAAGTTGGCTCCAGGAGGAAAAATAAAAGTGCATAAACAGCAGAGGGTCCTCCCTGCAGCAGCAGCATTGCAGCGCAGTCCAGATGTGTGTAGTAGTCCAAAGTTAAGAGCCGCTGACCCCGCTGCTCCTCTCCGCTCTGCCCGGTGCCGTTTGACTGGAGGCGGCCGCTGCTGGAGCTTCACCCGGCGGGCTCTGCGCTCCACAGCGCCCCCTCCGGTCACCAGGGCGAACAGCACCACTGATATGAAGCCGTTAAAGAAAAAAAGGACAGTCAGGTTTTTGTTTTTGTTTTGGATCATCTAAATTTGAGGTGGGCTATGATTACATGCCTTTAAAAAGGCAGTGAATTTAGTTGTTTTCTATAATTTAATCCTTGTATGACAGGTTTCAGCCCTCCACTTTGATTCTGAATAGAGGTATACTTTTTGCATATATCTGGATTATGGGAGGAGCTACAAACAGTTCTAACACACCTTTTAAAAACTTGAGGTCATTCTCCTACAAATAAACAAACAAAAAACATATTAGAATAAATCACACATCATAATTCAAAAACACAACTGCATATCCTCACTTTGCTTTACTGAAAAGGTCATAGGTTTAGAACTTTTGACTGGGGACATTAAAGGTGTCATTCAATCAGCAGACATGGTGACAGAATGATATACTTGTATTTGTTTGATTTTGCTCAAACACTTAAACAAATATGAAATGCGCCTTTTAAAATGCATTGACTTATTTATCAATCAAATTATTTTCTGCTTAAAGGTGTACGAAATAATATCAGGGACACATGTGAAAAATATATTTGATTTCTGAATTTAAAATCATAAATCTGAGATTAACGCAGAATTGTGACTTTTAACTTATTAGTAAAATACATTTTTTTCACATGTAGCCCTAATCTTCTGTGCACATGAGATACATGTATCAATATAAAATTCTGCTAGCTCAGGAGATAAAACAAACTGTTCTCTTAAATGCCAGAGTTGCTGATTTTTTACCTACAAATGCTGCCAGAGATGGTTGAGATACATTAGAACCAGTCTCAACCCAGTATCAACCAGTATATCAAACTATATATGACAATTTAAACTCGTGGGCCAGTTTTCTTTTTTCCCTTTTGAATGCCTTATGCAAAGAGTCAAAAACACAGTAATATTTACCACTGAAATTAAGCTATGATAGGCCTATAAAATCTGAATTATATCAAGTAACCTTTGCTATAAAGGCTATGATCTCTTATACAGTATTTTTAGAATTTACCTGTAATATATAAGGTGAAAAATGACAGAGCTAAGGACACTGTAATAACGTTTGTTTTGCTATTTCAGTTGGGTGGAGGCTGATAAACAGCAAGTGTTTCAGTCAGCTGGACAAACAAACCTTCCAAATTCAGACAAGGAGACAACCTGCTGCAGGTCATTAAGAGGATGAACTATCTTTGAAACTGTTGGAATTTACTGGAAAAACCTTGATTTACTGTACTACAACATGGACAATATATTCTAATCAGCTGATTGCAGAAAAAAAGATAATAAAATATTAATGCATCCTTTCATTAGTAGCACCTGCTATGGACCATGTTCATTAATAAGTAATAACTATACAGAAAAGGTTTTGTGGGTTTGTGTTAATGAAACACATCTGAGATCTTCAGTCACCTCAGGACATCCAAACACTGATTTCATGTCAAAAGCTTATCTTTGTAGTTTTGGTGATGTCATGTTTATTGCTCATGCATATTTTAAGGGAAAGTTAACAAAAAAAAGAAACATATTTCCTGTTACCCGTAGCATTATTTATCAGTCTAGATTGTATAGGTGTGAGTTTCTGAGTGTTAGAGATATCAGCCTTAGAGATATCTTCCTTCTCTTGAATATAATGGAACCAGATGGCACTGGGCCTGCGGTGCTCAAAGCAGCAAAAAAAGTACTAAAACTCAGGAGCAATGCCTCTTTCCAGAAATCATGACTCAATCATTACTCAAGATAATACACAGACCTAGTTATGAGCAGTTTCGTGTACAAACATTTATTTATCTACCAAACTACACCTGCCAACCCTATCACTGCAGAGAAGGAAGCGTGCATCTACTGCTAGCTCACCTAGCACCACTGAGCTAGCTAACATTACAACTCAGCTGAGGAGGACACCATTACTGTTGCGCTGTTATGAACATGAGCTTCTTGTCCATGAGTAGATGCACGCTTCCATATGCATGGTGATACGATAGATGTATAAATAGAATTGGCTATAATATCAGAGGCGGGGCCCCGTTCATTCCTGTAAAAGTAGCTAAATGGTGCATGAAGCCAAAAAAATTGATTTCCTGGGTATAAAATTACTCAGATCTTCCACACCCATATAGCAAGAACACCAGACTTTCGCCAGCCAACTTCCGGTCTAGTTCTCCCCCACAGACTTTACAACAAATGGATCAAAACCTGATAGTGAAACTAGCCATTTTTCGGGAGTCGTGACGCTCAAAACCATGTATCCACGGATTTACAGAAGTCTATTTCACATTATAAGGCTATGGGAAAAAGTCTTTTTGGGACCAACAGCATAACGTGACTCATCCGGAGGTTTTAATTCAATGGTTTGTCCACTATGTCATTACCCTTCCTGGGGGCTTGGGTGATAGGGTTGGTAACTGTAGTTTGGTAGAAAGAAAATAGTTCCTCCATGAAGCTGCTTACAACGAGGTCTATGGATTATTTTGAGTAACTGGATGATGATTTCTGGAAAGAGACATTGCTGTTGAGTTCTTTAAATGTTGAAAAATGCAGACATCTCTATAGCCGATATCTCCAACACTATCCAACTCACACTAAAACAATCTAAATTTATAAATAGCACAAGAAAAAAAATGCATTTTTAATTTAGGGGTGAACTGTTCCTTTAAAAAAAAATCTTTTACAAAGCGGCTCCAAAAACTCTCTTTAAGGATCACCTTCATAGTTCCTGAAAAGCATACAAGGTGTTTGATGTTTCCACCCACCAGCAGCAGTGATACGAGCCGGCAGCTTTGTTGTCGTCCAAACCTGCAGGAAACATAAAACAGCTTCATTGTATCGCCCGCTCACTTTTATCAATGTATCTGTCCGTGTTTGATGCTGGTGTGAAGTTTGAACCAGACTGGGCCACAATCCCTTAGCAGAACACAACACAATGTGGGCATTGTGTGTGTGTGTGTGTGTGTGTGTGTGTGTGTGTGTGTGTGTGTGTGTGTGTGTGTGTGTGTGTGTGCTGGCAAGCAGGCAGGCAGCGGCTGAGGGTCCTAACCACATTCCTAATTGCAGCAAATGACTTGGGTGTTTCTGGTGTAAGATATGTGAATGGCATCTCTGTTGCTGTGGGTTTGGTGACAGATGCTTGAGATCTTAACACATCACAAGCTTCTTCACTGACGTACTCAGTCCAGTGACCTCTTCTACTACTGATAATAATAACTCTTTCATTGATAAAGATACGTCGCCTCATTCATGCAACTGGGAACAAATCAATACACCATAGTATTCCAATATTTTGCATGGTAATATTGTATTGATACATGGACCCCAAGTACCATTTTTTTATTCTATAAACTATTAATATTGCAAATACCAAGTAAACTTTTTGTAGTCTACTAAAACAATAAAATTAACTGCTTTCTCAGTCCGCTAGATATACTTTGCTGCAATAAAAATGACTGAAAAGAGATGAACAGACTCAGAACTTTAACTATATAGATAAAACAGATTTTGAAAAAGTTTCCTTTTGGAAAATAAATTGCAGTTGAAAAAGGGTAAAATTTTGCAATATATGTCACTGTAATAATCAGCATATTGCAAAACAATTAAAATTTCAAAAAAACATATATTGTGTTGTGGTTCAAATTTTCTGGTGATATCAGATCATGGGGCCTCTGGTGATTCCCGTCCCAAGGACAGACACAGATCATATAAGGCATGCTATAGCACATATAGCCTTGGCCAATTTGCAATACATTTATATTTATTTTTATCAGGACAGTATGGAGAAAAGACAAATGTAAGTAAGTATAAATACCTATTAGTGCTATAACCTTATATTAACAAATCTAAAAAACAAACATTCAGTTTCTTAAATTGCTTGCAGAGTACGGTCTGTGCGTGTCCCTTTGAGCCAAAAGGTGCCTTTACCTGGTTTCACCCAACCACACAAACAGCACTTTCATGTCCACTTTTGCCCTGGGTGGTTGTGTAACACGAGCTGCGAGAGAAGGGGAGGCTGCCCAGCCTCATATTGTCTCGGGTCAGTGGGAATAGAGAAACCGGAGAGATGATGCAGGTCAAACAGGTGGACCCCTGCAGGTGACGAGGCCTTTCTTCACAGATTAGCGGCACTTTTGTACGAACAAAATGACTTGAGAAAGGTCTGTGTGGCCCCCTGGTCAAATTGCTGGTGAAGATATTAAGTTTCGTTCGTGGGTAGAGAATCAGAGCCTTTTTCTAATGCTGTTACAAAGATATTCCACAGCTTTGATTACTATAAAATATTGCTCATGCTATATAAGTCTTAATAACATTAACAACAGTGGCTTCTTCACAGTATGCTTTAAACTTTAAAGTTAGGAAGAAATGCTTTGACTAAAACATTTTATTGTCAAATGTTTTAATTACAAAAAATCTCTTTCCTGAACATATTTTACTAAATAATTGATTTTTCACAATAGCAGCATGTTGTCAATTGGCTTTGTCTGTCTAAAAAAAAGTATACTTAAAGTAATAGAATATTTTATGTCATTAGCTACTGCGATGGGAGTTTCATAGTTGGACAAAGCCCTGAAATTACAGCCATTGTAATGTACAAACTTTTAATATCATATGTGAACACAAGTTTTGTTTGGATTTGGTTGACAGATAAATGCTTAATTATTGTTGATAGGATTTCACCGATTTGCCACCGTCATGCTAAAATTATTAGATTTTAAAAGCTTTGAAATCTGGTGAGACAGGAGGGTCAGCTCCTCGAGTTTCACAGCGATGAAGTCAACATAACAGAGACTGGTGGAGGAAACCAAAGCCCAAAGTTATCAGAGAGGCACGGAAACATGCCCAATATGCACAGCTGGCATGGGCATAAAATCATAGTGATGACTACAATGCAATGCAAACAGATGGATGTTGTTACTTAAAGCGGAGGACATCTGTAATACTTAAATTAAGGCCCAGTCTTATTGATAATGAAATTTCTACAGCACACAGAGGCTTGATCACATTTCATGCTCATTTAGCCATGCTGTGGGGATTTGACATCTTTGATGCAATCTGGACGACTCACGCCATCCTTCCTAAAGCTGCTGAGAGTGGTACCAGTGTTAATGGCTGAATTTCACTCATTTACCACCTTCATGCTGAAATGATTAAGTTTTAAAAGCTCTGAAACTCAAAGCCTGGTGAGACAGAAGGGCCAGCTTCTTCTGTTTCACAGTAATGAAGTCAACATAACAGACACTGGTAGAGGAAACCAAACCCAAAAGTTACTGGAGAGACAAGGGAGCATGCCCAAAATGCACAGTTGGCCTAGGAATTTTTGTGGCTGGTGTGCCAAGAGAACATACTAATGATCACAGTGCAAAATTAAAACAGATGGCTATTGTTGCTTTAAATGAAGGACTTCTGATAGACTGAAGTCAATGCCCAAACTTATAAGAGGCAAGTGAAACTGATTACATGTCATGCTGTTTTTTTCTACATCTTAGGTTAGAGTTTTACTTTTCTGTCTCTACACAAAAATCTATGATGACATGGTCTAAACAACCCAATTGTCAGAATAAACATTGGCATTGTATGTTTCTGCAAACCACGGATATGTTTCATTTGTATGTTATTAGGTTGTGGACAGGTTGAAACTTGACATTTCAACAAAGTTGTGTGTAATGTGTTGAGGTTCAAAAACCACTTGGTTAAGATTAGGTAAAGATCATGTTTTAGAGTCATGCCATAATCATCACTGGAAATGCTGCCAATATCTAAAAAGAAACTGTTTTGGTGGCACAATTGTCACTGGAAACCAGCAATGTCTCTAAAAAGACATTCACTTTTGGTGGCCCAATCACTGATGGAAATGCCATCAGTGTCCTACTAAAAAATACCTAGTATTGGTGGCACAATCGATGCTGCTATGCCAATGATGTCTCTGTAAAACAAAAATACCCAGTTATGGTGGTACAATTGTGGCTGAAAATGCTGCCTGTCTCAAAAAAAAAAAACAGTGTGTTGGCACAATCACTGCTGAAAATACTAAAAACATCCAGTTTTGCCAGCAGAGTCACTGCTGGAAACATCACCTATGTCTCAAAAAAGCATTTTAGTAGCATAGTAAAAGCTGAAAAGGCCACCGATATCTTGCTTAAAAATGGTTTGGTGGCACAATCTCCAATGAAAATGCTGTCAATTTCTTGCTAAAAAACACCCAGATTTGTTGTTTGTTGGTCTCAAACAGTGGTCTGCAACTTGGTAGGCCTCTTGCCTCGGTGTCATGCCATCCACCATCTCCTCCACCTCACTGATAAAAAGTAAGCTCACATACATGTTATTAGAAATAGATGATTTTAGAAACATTTATATGATACATATGAAATGTACAAATGTAACGTATTCATGGTTTATAGAAATGTACATTGCCAACATTTTTTTTTCTGGCAACTGGGCTGTGTCTAAAATACATGGACCAGTCAGGGAACTCTAGCAATAAGGAGGTAAATATTGGACTTCCGGAACTACAGCACAATAATAAGACCAGAAATCGTGTTTTGTAAGCAAAAGAAAGTGCAAATTAAGTCATATTAGTGTTGGCTGTATTCAAAAATAAGGAAGCGAGCCCTCTCTCTGCTCTGCCGCTGAGGTGCATGGATGCTGAGTGAAAGCAGAAGTTGTGTCTGCATCAGTGGCTGTGTGAAGCACGGCGTTAAATCATACTGTGTGAAAGAGGGAGCAGCTGATCCTGGTCCTGTTGTGACAGTGCCGTGGTCCTTTGTAGGGAGACCATCCACAGTAAATCTGCTCCACTCCCCTCGCACAAAGGACTGCTTCCATTTATGGGTGCTGGGTGGGGGTGTGTGCCGCTGAATCAACAATGAAGGGAGCGAGACCTCGCAGACCTTTCTGAATTCTTTCTCAGGCAGGCCGTGCAGATGACACAGGGAATTCTGGAGATTCCTTTGTTGGCCCTGCAAAGTGCAAACCCATTTTTGTGTGAGTGTGAAGGAATTTCCTGTAGGGTGTATTATCACCATGTCATGACAATTATGTTATACAGCAGGGGGATTAAATCAAGATGCGACTTTCTTATTTATTGAAAACCATTACCTCAATCTTTTAAAATGATCAGATATTCATGATAGTAAGAGGGTTTTTTTTAGGCACAAAGCAGTCTTTGAATTATTTCAGTGGTTGTTTTGACGTTTACATCATAGGAATAAGAGATAGTGGACCTGTTTCAACCTGCTGATGACCATGAAATCATTCAAAGGCATAAACATTAGGATTAAAGGGACAGTGTTGGAGATATCGGCCGTACAGATGGTGACCTTCTCTCCAATGTAATGGAACTAGATGGCACTTGGCTCAACAGTGTCTCCTTCCAGAAATCATGACCTGGTTACTCAAGATAATCTACAGACCTTGTCGTTAGCAGTTTTGTGTAGAAACTATTGACTGCGCGGTGATACGGTTGGTATGTGTAGTTCAGTAGAAGAATAGTTCGAACATGAAACTGCTCACAGCAAGGTTTCTGGATTATCTTGAGTAACCGGGTCATGATTTCTGTAAAGAGACATTGCTGTTTTTTTTGTGCTTTGAGCACAACATGCTGCCATCTAGTTCCATTATATTGGAAAGAAGGCAAACATCTCTATCTCCAATACATCCACCACTCAGCAACTCACACTAAAATAATATAGACTGATATATAACACTATAGGTAAGAGAGAAAATATGTATATTGTTATTTTGAGGTGAACTATGCCTTTAAGGTTTTTTTTTTTCAACATCAGCAATGGATCAATTATGTTCAGTCTTTCTTTTTCTGAGTATATTAAAGATTGCTGTGTAAAATATAGTTTGTTGGTGGACTATGGATAATTCAAACATAACAGGCTGTCCCATTTTGGAGCATCAAACTCTAACCTTACATCTGTTATCGGCTCAAAACTAAACACTTCCTTTCAATTGTTATTCTCTGCCCGTGCTCGTCATTAAAGCCTTTGTTGTTAAAAATAACTTATCCTCAGAGGAAAAGCCACCATGACTAATTCTTAGGAAACACATGCTCAATCATGAACACTGTGCCGAGAGGTTCCAACAACCCCACTCATGTCTGCAGCCATGCGGACATGAGTATACAGGCTCAACCTTTGAGACGGAGAGGTCAAGAAACACTTGGTAAATCATTTCCATGTTTGCAAGAAGCACATGAGGTGGATGTATAGACACCTCATATTTGCTGACTCTGTGTCTGGTTCTAATGCTTAAAAGCATTTTGAAAACAATGGATAAACCTCCCATTGTGTTTGTTTGGAAGCATTTCATGGAGGTACTTAAACTTTTAAGCCAAAGCTGAAAAACTTGCAGTAATGTGATTTGACTAAAAGGGTGAGTTGCCAAGGTGATGAATGCTCCAATAGACCCAGCAGGAGATCAGCGAAGAGAATCCACCGACAGCCAAATCACTCTGCTGAGCGAGAAACCATTACTGCTCCTGTTGACCTCGAGTACAGTAGATAATGAAAAACACCTTACATCCATTTACCATAGCCACGTTTTTATATATTTAGACTATTATTATGTGTTATTTTGTATATTTTATGTATTCAAAATTAGCATGCTTCAAGCTTTGCAAAATTCAAACCACTTTAGTTGTATAAGTTTATCGAAAACTGTACTAAAATGTAAAATATAAATGTAATGACATGTTTTACATGTATTTTTGCATATTTTAAGTTTCCAAAATGAATGCCCTTTCAATTGGTGTATATAGCTTAGGTTAAATACTAATTCAATTAAGCTTGCTGGAAATATGTTGCAAAATTACATGCAATACACTATTGTAAATTTACTTTTAAAAACTAGCATTTAAATTAAGATTGACTTTTGTATAATCATCATCATACTTTTTGGGGAAAAAAAGATGCATGAATGTAAGTATAAATACAAGTATAATAAATAATGAATCCATAAACTGTGAACTTTAATAACTATTCAATTATTTTACAATGTTATATTTTGTTATATTATTTATGTTAATTACTTCTTTATAGTAACTTTGTCATATTTTATTGTAATTTTTCTTTTCTATAGTTATGTCCTTGAGTGTTGCAATATTTTTCCCGTTTTTATTCCTCTTTAAAAGTTTACTGTATGTTTATGCACCAAAAAAAAAAAAAGAAAAGAAAGCAACTTCCTTGCAAGTGAAAACCTACATGGCAATAAATCCTTTTCTGAACAACAAAAAGTGAAAGTTGGAGGGGTTTATAAGTCTGATGTCTGTTTTACTTATTCTCACAAAGCAAGAAGTCTAAAAATTTGTCAGTATTCTGGGTCAAATATGGGGCACCAAATGCCAAAAACATCCACATTCTGAACCTGCATTGTATTTTTGAGATACACTAATCTCAGAAAGTGAACATGATCTGTCCGGCCGCCCACACATAGACCCTCCCTCCATACAGAACACAAGCAAACATGACTTTCATTCTAAAAACTAAAAGCTGCAGGACAACGTTTGCAGTAAATCTCTGGGAAGTGTTGTTTCCTGCAAAGACCATTAAAACCTCATCATCATTATCATTGTTCTGCACATAATGAATTATGCAGATCACACTGAACATCTCTTCAGGTTTATTTAGGATTTCACACAGTCCTGAAACTGATAGCAGTTTGTACCTAAATAGATAAATAGGTCAAAATTCAGTGTAAGATCCGTTCTAAGTGGGAAGAGTTTACTCTCCCCTCTGGATTCTGTATTGCTTATTGTTCTGCAATTTTTGCACTGAACACTGTCATTGCCATTGTAGACAGACGGTGTGGTCATGAAGTGCTTGATGTTGATTTCTGCTATTGAACTCTGACTTTTGATACCATCTCTAAGGCCTCAACTCACAGTGTGCAAATGGTGTGTCACTGAAAAGACACCTTTTGAGCTTCTGCAACACACACAAAAAACAAGATAACAGATGCTCAGGATCAATAACTCCTGAGAATGTCAGGGTTGTTATCTTTCAAAATGACTTCCTGTTCTGTGTACTTTGATTCCTCAAGACAAAATGTCAATAACAGCCAGTGTTGCCTTTTTATGAGATCACATGTTTTCTCACAGCCTTTCGAATAGGACCACAGAGCCTGAAATTATGTATGGGCTGTAATCTGATGATGACTGAAATAAGCCATAATTATATAGAGTCTACTATATACTGTAGCCTATATATCAAGAATGTCTGCAACACGAGTGTGAAATCTTTATTTCGCTTGTTTGCTAACTTTGACTGAATTGTTTGCTCTATTAGTACTTATATACTGTATCCACAGGTGTGACCTCGAGTCACATGACAAAGTTGATGACTCTAGACTTCACTTGACAAAATCAACTGAGATTTGCAACCTAACTCGGGCTTTAACTTCAATGAAATGTGGATTCACATGGCCATAAGCCATTTGACTTTTAAAAAAATGATGCCCTCCCCAAAACCCAAACATTTAAAAGTATGTATGTAGTATGTAGTATGAAAATTGTGCCACAGATAATGTAATTTCCCTTAATTTCCTCAACCAGCCTATGTTAACACTATTCGTTCCTATCAAGTCAACACTTATTTCACTTTGTTTGAATCAGTCTGACAGAATCCATTCAGTTGTGAGAACCATGAAGAACTAAGGTTACATTAGTGAGCGCCAGATGACAAAAAAATTATACCAAATATAATTTTGTTCATGTATAAAAATTATGCAGGAGTAAACAAAAAAATAAATCACAGAATGCAAAGCGTGCAGGTCAAAAATCACAAAAGGAAAAAAAATTAATATAATACTACCGTTGTTTTAAGATTTTTGTAGTTTTAAAATGTCATTACAATTAATGAATAGCACATCATGACTTGTTTAGAACTCGAAACTCAAAGTTTGGCTTTGGGACTTGGGTTTTGTCAGACTTGACAAAGGACTTAAGTTCAAAAACTGGAGACTAATTTTGACTTTCCAAACTGTAACTCGGTCTCAACTCTGCTGTAGTCTATGTACAAATACAACAGATGTATTATAGTCAGCAAGTATTGTGTCTTTCAAGTACTTTGAATTGAGTAATTAAAATCAAACTGACAATAAGCAATGATCCTTTTTAGGTCATCTCTAATAATGCGAGGCAACTTTTTCTAGCAGCCAACAAATATATAATAATAATAATAATAATGGGTGAAATTAGGTTAAATTATTGATAGCAGCGCAAAAGACAAAGAGGAGTGTTTCTGTTATGTACAATGTTTTGTCCTTTTATACATATGTGAATAAACAAATATGAGGCGATAAGCAGAAAGGAAGCTGAACATAAAGCTGTCTGACTGGTGAGCTACAGGCCAAGTCAAGAGAAGCTTGTGTATAAATGTGAATTTGGAATGCATGATAAAAGCCGCTTACATCTGTGTCCTGTCATTTGGCATCATTTTCATGTCACTGAACACTGGGAAGATCCACTACACCAGCTGCTCTGCAGCAGAGGATCGAAATTATAATCAACCAGCTGGGCGTGACCGTCAAGAACTTAAAGTAGCAACAACAGCCATCTATTTCATGAAAGTCTGAAAGAAAAGGTATGATGAGAACTATGTTTCCCTGTCAACACACTGCTGCTATGAATGTTTTGGCGCATCCTGATGATGACTGTGAGCTCTGAGATTGAGGAACTATGTTATGAAATCCTCCCTGAGCACTATCTAAAAATCTGATGACTTGTGCATTCCCTAGAGCAACGTCCTTGTGATTTCAATCAACTTTGAAGCTTCATTTTCCCTGTGAGATATCTCAATATTTTACTCTCAAACATACAAACACACAGGTACTCAATGTGGCATGGGTTACATATGCTTTGAGAAAAGCCCCTTTGTTCCAGTGAAAGAAAACTTGCCTGTGCAAACGATATTGAAGAGTATTAAAAGTTATTGAAATGAATAATGCTTTGTATTTTATGACCAGAGAACCACCTCATCAACTAAACCTTGATGGAAGATAATTGCTCACAGTATTTTCAATTGTTAACTATGAGAATACTTAATTAGAGTCCTTTCCTGCTTCTACGTGACTCTGACTGGATCTTTTTTTTTTTTTTCTCATTCTGGCTCTGATGCCCGGCAGCTGAATACAGAGACTGTGCTCCACTAATGAGCAGTGACATGTAGCCCCACTGGCCCACGGTGGGAGAGGACTGCTTGCCTTTCAGGAAAACAATGGGGAGATAGAAGCCTCCCTGTACTGGATATAGGGGTCTCATCATGCCGTCAATAACAAATGGGCAGAATAAAAGAGAATAACAACAATGTGCAATGAAATGGATCAAAAAGGATAATTATTCTGTTGTATAAAGTTTTCTGTTTAAGAGGTGTTTCGCTGCAGGAAAGGTTGACTTTTATGAAGCTAGACTGAGCTATGGCATTCACTTTTGGTCAAGAGGTAGAAAACCTACAACTACCAGAATGCAATGCGCTTCAATGCTCCTACTGATGGGTGATGGAGGACATAATGTGAGATTTGCCATTTTTCCCACAGAAAAAATATTAATAATAATAATAATAATTAATAAGTGATCTAAAAAAAAATATCACAAACTCAATAAGTTATGTTATTGTCCCTTCAGCTACTTTAATGATATACAGTGAGAAAAAGCATGAAAATTGTGATAAATACTGAATAAATGACAAGTTTAAGAAAGTATCATTCATGGTATTACACAGAATTTTTCCAGAAAAGCTTGTGATAAAAAGATTCAGGCTAGATATTGATAATAAATGAGATTTTTGACAGTATTTGTCATTTATTTTTTCAGTGTATGTTGTATTGTACATTATATACACCAGGATGTTTTGGACTGATGTTGCCATATTTCTAAAAAAGAAACATAGGATGTTGCAATACATATCCTTGATGTAATGCTATACTTTAGGCAAGACAAGATGGCAAATAACAAATGCATAAATACATATCATGCAACTTTTTATTTTTTGAAAACTCTTTATCATTAAAAAATGGTCAGAAATTAAGCCAACTTCCCTGCACCTTATTAATGATTTCCAGCAATACAGCACCCTGTTAGCTGAGGTTAAGAGCAAAAAGGTTATAAGGAATGTAAGTTTTTTAATGAAAAAATACCATGCATGTAACACAAACCATGGCATTATGAATGTAATGTATTTTGGTTAGTTTGTTTGTTTGTTTGGTTAGTTTTTTGTCTTTTCATTTTCTGTATTTATTTTTTATGTGTTTATATGTTGTTGTTTTTTTCCTTTTATGTATCTGTATGCATTTTTGGAATTCATCTTGATTTTACATATATGTTATAAAAAACAAAAGAAAATCCACAGGAAGCAATATGGCAGTGGGTTTGTTTGTAACAAATATTAAAAGAATTATAGTTAAATCATATTCTATAGATCTACAGTTTACTAGTGAAAAATTAATGTATTTCATAAAATATCTGAGACACTGAAAAGGCAATACAGTATCACTATATTGGTTCATATTTCATCAGTGCTGTTTTGTTTTACAATTTGATCTCAGTATTTTCAGCTTTCGTTTTTACAATACACAAAACAGTAACGTTATGGCACCAAATTTTTGTTCATACATTTTCGAAATATTATTATAGACAAACACTGAAGTAAAATATGTTTTTAAAGACATTTTAAGTGTAAAATAGGGAGCACTTGCCTGGGTCCAGAACTTTGAATCCACCCTGTCCATTAAATTTGAGTTGGCTGAAAAAAAATGGAAACAGAGTTAGAATAAGTTATTTTTGATATCAGGCAAAGGCAACACAGTAATGTAATTTTGGTTTATATTTGATGATTGATTTGATCAGTACAGCCTAGTTTTACCATTTAATTTGAGTTTAAGAGGAACAGAAAGGGAAGTGTGACTCCCTTCTCCCTTCCCTTGTGCATTACCGCCACCCATTGGTGTGGAGCAGTAGATTGGCAGGTGAAAAAAAAACAAAAAAGCTAAACTATATTTTCTGTATTATGCCTGTCACTCTTAAGTAATCAGTTAGAAGACATGTATGTCAGCTTATAAAGAAATGGTAAAAAAAAAAAAAAAAAAACAACAAAAAAAAAAACCAAAAACTTGCTTAAAAGATACAAAAAATTTACCTAAAAAAAAGCAACAAAAAAGAAAATTAAGAAAAAAAAGAAAAAAAAAAGAAGATGACCTTAAGAAAATGCTAAAAAAAATCTGTTTTCTTTCTGAAACATAATTTTAGATATAAAAAAGTATAGTATTCTGGACCAAACAAAAACACTCAAAGTCACCATACTTCAACATATTCCTAACAGACAGATGAGCTTCATAAAGATACCTGGATCAACATCAGTTTTGCTGTACTGTTTTCAGACCCCTTTCAAGAATTAAAACCTATAGAACCTGAGAAAATACTATGTGTAAAATACTATATGTAATTTTCATGTTTTCTTTTGTTCTTTAACTTTTATTTATTTATTTCTGCTTATTTTCATGTAATTTTCTGGCAACTTTTAATTAATTTCTTGGTAATTTTGGGCCATTTCTTGTTGAGTTGCTCATTGGCTTCTTACAGGTTTTTTTGTTTTTTTTTTTGTCTTTTTTTTGTTGTTTGTTAAAGAAATCAAGCCAGGCTTGATTGCTCAGGCTTCCAAGTGTCCAATATTTGCAGATCAGTCTGGCCAATACATGCAGTGCCACTACAGAAAATTGATTAACTCAGCTTTATTGATAAAAGGAACTATGCTGACATCTTGTGGCGGTGAAACACAGGCCACTAAACAACTCTTCTATCACATGGACTTCAATACAACTACCATTTTGGACACCATGTGAAGTTCTGGTGGTGAGCCACAGTTATCTGAACATCTACACACAGGAGGAGGTAATTTATACAGAGGTTCAAGTTTCTGTTGTGTAGTTAACACAAACAAAAGGAAACGCAAAAGGGAAAATGGCTGTAAGTCAGATTTCTAACACTTGGGGACGCTGTTGCTATCTGCTGAAGTCGCCACCTTCAGCATAACTCAGAGTTTAATTTAGTATCAACACATTTAGATCCCCCTTTGACCTGCCCCCAGTGTCCCTCCCTTTCTCTGTGTGGTAAAACCTAATTTACACTTAGTTTTCTTTGGTTTGTTTAAGAGAAAAACGCAATGATCTAAGTACAGCAAAAACTCCTGTGGTTCCACCAAAACTAACTGAAAAACGAGCATAAATCTGCTTTACTGACAAGCGTGAAATTCAAATGAAGAGGGCTAACCGCAATGCCAGTGAAAACTAATTGCGGCAGTGATTTAATGGTGCCTTTTGCTGCTGTGTGGAATATGTTATCCATATGTTGAAGGTGCATTTTATAGATGTATAGCCGATGGCGCACGGGGAACATACACTTAATCTGCAGGATAAAGACCCTGTTGGGCCTGCGGGTTTAGTCATGGTACCTTTCTCTGATTCTTTTGAGATGCTTTTGATGGAGACCTCTCTGCAGACAACCGGGACAGACAGACCTGCACAAATAATGGAGGGTGGACGCGGTGGGGAGTAGTCAGTCGTGCAGCCCTTACTCATTGGTTGCCTCAGACACAGTAGCTCTCCCTCTCACCCTCTCATAAATGCGCTCCCACCACCGACCGTAGCAGATAATCACAGGCCACTGAGAGAGAGAGGGCCACACCTTCCGCTGATTTTGCCACAGTTTACACGGGGGATGCGTTTCGATTCACGAAAAGGTGTCATCAGTCCAAGATTTGAGTCGTGTTTTCAGCTCGCAGTTTCGCAACAATTTTGTGATTTTTGCGCATAGGTTTATACGAAGCTGCTGCGCTCCCAACTCGAAGATGACTGGGGTTTTTGAGAACTTAAATACTGATATGCATTCGAACCAGATTACCTCAAGCAATTACCACAGCTTGCACAAGTCGCAGGAGTCCCCAACTCTGCCGGTGTCCACGGCGACGGACAGCAGCTATTACAACAGCCAACAGCCTGGCCATTGCGCAGGGTCTCCATTTGGCCAACTCGGCTCTTACCAGTATCACGGCAACGCCACGAGCACTGTGCCATACAACGCAAAGTCATACGATCTCGGTTTCAACTCATCTTATGGTGCATACAGCTCCTACGGCTCCAACTCATCTCCTACTCCAGCCGATACAGGTAAGAAGGCTCCTTCTTTTAAAATATATGTCAATGAATTTAATGCTTTTGCTTGAGATTGAACTTGTAATGTATGAGCTGATTCATGTATAAAACATAATTGATAAGATAGTTATGTGGTCCTAAATTATTAGACACACAGGCTGCTTGTCTATCACAGACGCGCACAAAACACTGATAGTGGATGTTCGGTTAATTTTTAGACACAAATCTCAAGCAAAAAAATACTTTTGATTTTTTTTCCCTATTGGCTTAATAATACACAAAACGGATTTTTTTTAAAAAAAACAAATTAATCACAAGTTGCACACATATTTATACAAAGCAGATGACCGTGCAAAATGCGTAAAAGCTCTATGCAGCTAAAAACTGAAATATCCTTAATGTATAACGTGAATTGTTTTTGAATGTTCCCTCAGAGAAAGAAGAGAGCGAGCCAGAAATCCGGATGGTTAATGGAAAACCAAAGAAGGTTAGGAAACCTCGAACCATTTATTCCAGCTTCCAACTGGCTGCACTTCAACGGAGGTTTCAAAAGACGCAGTATTTGGCTCTACCGGAGCGGGCCGAGCTGGCAGCGTCGCTGGGCCTTACGCAAACACAGGTGGGTGCATCTAAGACATGGATTCATGCGATGTCAAATATCCACTCTCTTATGTGAAAATAGATATTTTTAATTTATTTTTTAAATGCGGAGATTTCAGAGGAAAATAATGTTAATCAATTTTCTGCTTGTATCCAGAGGAAAATAATGTTAATCAATTTTCTGCTTGTATCCATTTCTCTCTCAGGTCAAAATCTGGTTCCAAAACCGCCGTTCAAAGTTCAAGAAATTGTGGAAAAGTGGAGAAATCCCCCCCGAGCAACATGTTGCTTCTAGTGAATCTCCCCCCTGCACGTCTCCGCCAACTACTGCCTGGGACTTTCCACAGACTCAAAGAATGAACAGTGTCAACTCCAGTTTACCTCAGAGCAGCAGCCCTCCCAACACGACTGCGCCCTCGTCGTTTTTGGCAAACTACTCCTGGTACTCAACCACGAACTCTACCACGCATCTGCAGCCTCCTCTGATCCAGCACCACCACAACTCCGCCATAAGCGCTGGGACGATATTCTGAAACAAACAACAACATAAAAATCGGGTTTAAATCGGACAATACTGGTGAAAAAAATGCCAATACCTTCATTTTACAGACCTCGTGTTTGCGTCAACTTAACACGCAAGCACCTAGGAGAAATTAATGGAGCCGGACAGGCTCATGGACCTTGCCAGTATTCGCACTGGTAAATGGTAGACACAGATTTCTACAGTTATTTTTGTATTTATTTATTTTGTTTATGTCGAGGGATGAATGAACCACTATTACCCAAAGCAATCACAGCCTGGGCGCAAGCCTGCTTTTACGCGGACGTCACTTTTTTTGCCATTTCTGCAAAAACAAAACATTCATCGCAGGACAAGCTGTCACAAATCAAATGTAGCACAAGTTATTAACTGTATCGTGCCTTTTTCAATATGACCTCATTTTGTTGTGCGTTAAAACAGCGTACCTTTATCCATTCCTTATGTCCTAAGTTGATTTCAATATAGGCCCACATGGGGGGTAAGTGTCTGAATCCACGTTTGTAAATATTTTACCACAGCTTTTTTGATAACCTATGTCGCATTGACTCTTTTTTTTAGGCTATTGGTGCAAATCCATTAACCACCGTAAGCTACTGATTGTCCTACCCTCTGATTTACTTGTATCACACTTAATTGTATTTTTGTCTTATTTATTTTAGCAATGTTCCACATATATGGTCAGACGTTATTTAAATAAAAATGTTCTCTGTGAATATGTATCCCTCCTTTTCTTTCCAAAATCGTTTTCAGTGCGTACGTATTTTTTTTTTCTTTTCTAACAGCTATTTAATGAATGAATGGGATTAATTTGTGTTAGCTTATTCCTTCTGCAAAGACCAAAATAACACATCATTTATTTTACCTGGTTTTGTGTTATTTTATCCTACTTTATTTTAAAGCTATTTTGTAATATTGCAACATTTTTTTCGAGAATACAACTGATGCTTGCTGAGAGCTGTATGATCTTCCCAGATCAAATGACTTTGTTATTTGTAAAATATTAGCGTAACGTTAGCTTTACCTACACAACAAATTTAGCCTGTTGTGGGAAACGCACCCATTTATTTTGTCGAACCAGGCTGGCACAAACATGTTACAGTGATTTATTTAAACTATAGTTACCTGTAATCTGGCTGTAAGGGGCTGAAACTCGTTGAAAATTGCATGATAAATGCACACATGTAGCTAACAAAATTAGCATATTATGCTAACCTCTAGTTGTGTCGCTTGGCAACCCTGCTCCACGAGAGCTAGCCGTTAGCTAAGTTCGTCAGGACGGCTGAACTTTAAGCTAGGCGGACGTTTACTTTTAACGCTAGCCAACGTTTTACTGATTAAAAGCTTTTTCTTAAGCACGATACTGTTTTTAATTACTAGAAGGTGCTATCACAAACGTGGACAAGTAAGCTAAGGTAAGTCCTCAGCTGTCCTGGGTTATTTTACCCGGTTCCGTCAGCGGGTGATTAGCCGAACCGGGGCTCATTCAGGCAGGCGGAGGCAGAGGCAGAGGCCCGGGGCGCAGGATCAGTGGAGGGGGGAGGCAGCATAACAACACGCCTTGGCGTGCGAGAGGGGAAGATGAGGGTGGGTATGAATGAGCACAAGCTCCTCAGACTCTGTGGAGTCAGAGAGCCGCTTTCCAGACGTTTTATGAACTCAGCCTAACAAGAGAAAAAGAGAGGAACTAGGTCCAAGACAGCCCGGAGCTACAACATCATGGAAACATTTCTCACGTCTCACAAGTAAAGCATCTGATATCCGAAGAGGAGCAGATTGACCTACATTATTTACGTGGCTCATGGGGCCTGCACTGTAAACTCACAAGCTGATCTTAATTTTATAAAAATAAAACTGATATAACAGCACCTTAAGGTTTTAAGTAAACCATGCATGTGACTTAACAGACGTTTTATGTATTTTGCAAGTTCGCTGAAGCTAGATTGAGTATTGATTTGTGATCTGTTTGTGATTTAAAAAAAAAAAGAACTGACACAGAATCTTGTAAAAATCTTAAATCAAAGAGAAATATTTAGTCTGAATACTTTTGATTCCATAAAGATTTTTTATAAGGATATAAAATTTGATTGTATAATTTTGTGTGTTTCATGCAAACACTGGTCTTGTCTTAAGATGCTAAGAATGGCATTTTGTTAAAATGAAAATAATCCTATGAACTAATAATTCTTTGTTGTGCTTACTTATCAAATGCAATCAGTTTCAAATACTATACAACTGTTCAGTTAAGTCAGACTAACTTGGTTTGATAAAGCTACCATCACTTAGAAAGAACAAGTTATTTTCACTTGTCATTTGTAAGTTCACTTTGCAAAATGAAATAATTACATCAAAAATGTAAGTAAACCTTACAAATAGATAAACATAATGTAAAGGTTTATATTTACTTACCCTTTTCAAGGCAATCGGTTTCCAAACTGTTTGAAGTCAGATCAACTCATCAAATTTTAAAGTGAGTGTGCTAAATGGTAAACAGAGGCACACGTCCAAAAACTCAACTTATTGCTGCCAGGAAAGTCTGTTTTATTGTAGCTATTTTATCAGAGCTATTTTGATGGGCAGAGGGGAGGGGGTATTAATAATACACAGTCCCATCACTTAGTTCTCATTCATGATCATCACTGTCTATCCCACACGCTTCCCTTCAAACAACCACGGGCCATAAAGTAGGATCGTTTCCTTGTACATAATTAGGACTGTAGCTTGTCAGCGGTTGCTATATCTCCATGATGGAGCCTCCTCCCTGGAGCTGACAGGATCAGATCTCAGGCGTGCAGCAGGTCTGTGCTGTGCTCCAACACATCTACATGAAGAGAGGGCAGTATATGGCCTACCTTTGTGATGACCTTTGTAGATTTGATTTGACTATACTGTTAGAGTGCAGATAGTATAAATGCATGCATCATGACAGGCCTGCATGATACACTGTAAAATCTGACAAGTTGATTGTACGTTAAAAAAATCTAAGAAAGTGGTTGCCTTGAAAAATGTAAGTAAATATAACTTAGCCTTAATTTATGTTTAATTTACCTTATTGTTAATTTTACTTAAAATGTAGTTATATTTACATAACTTTGCTAAGCTGTTGCAACTTTTAAAAATGACGAGTTAAATTAAATAAATATTTCTAAGTTCTAGCAACTTCAGTAAACCAAGCTTACTGAGCTATAGATCTGTATTCTGGTTTCAAACTAGTAAATCACATTTGTGTTTTCTTTACCATGTTAACAAAACTGAACTCGCAGATCTCCTAACTTCATCATTGACGAAATCCTCTGTCATGATCAAGTTAAGTCAGACTGACTTGGTTTACTGAAGTTGCTAACACTTAGAGAGAACAAGGCAATTTCACTTGTCATTTTTAAGTTGTATTTTTACAGTGTATGATGACAATACAGCTGGTTTGCCTTTAACTATTCACTCATGTGTGCCTTTATTTATGAAGGTAGGCCAGTGAAGTAATCAGCACTGTATGAACAATATATTGATCGATTTTGCAATAATAATAATAATAGATGTGGGTTGTGGATGTTTTCTGGATCTTAATGTGACGTCCTTCGTGGATTAGAGCTGCTGTGGTTTATACTTTTGCATTTCTCCAGGCAACTTGTAAATGCCATACCCCCTATCCTAATTTATACCCCGATGTGTAATTTCATCCACATTTGTTCTGGTTTGAGCATTCTGGCTTTCAAATCTGAAAGCCTGCAATTACTATATAATTCTTCGCAATTTTAGATGTCCTAATATGGGGTGTTATTTTTACACAAGACAATTTCCCGCTATTTCAAGCATCAACATTGTCAAAGTTGTATGTACATAATAAATGGGGAATATCAATGCATAGTTTTTAGCCTAACATCTTGACTCGATGATAATTATATCCGTGTGGAGCCTACGCAGAATTAGCCTGAATTGCATGGTAACTGCTGCTTTAAATTTTAAAAAAATTACTCATAATTTCCCCCAAAGATTACCAAGATCTCGAGTGCACAATGTCATCAGCGTAATGAGGAGTAAACATTTATGCTAATAATCTACATTTTTTTCCCCATCAGCTATAAAGAGGGGAAATAAAGCAGACATTTTCAGTCATATTCTGAACTCTGCTGCTATAGCTCAGACCAGCACATGGGACACATTTTGTTGGATTTAAGCGCTTATCTTGTGTCTGCTGCAGGATGCTGCTGCTGCTGCTCATCTGCCTCCATGCTGATTCCTGCAAAACCCTAAGAGGGAGCTTGTCCCTTCATTTCAAGCCGAAAGGTGTGTATTAAATATCTATTTCTTAAATGTTCATTGACTGTAGCGCGACGACTGAATGCGTTTGAGATGCGCAAAAACAGGAAACAGGCTCGTTGCAGGCATAATTTATCCTTTTTTCCCTCCATGCCAGCAAATCTGTGAATATTCTTTTATGATATAAAACTATTTAAAAGACTGATTCTTTACGAGCAAAATCTTATTTCATCTCGTAACTTTGGTTTTAAAAATAAAAGTCTCCGGTGTTCAATGTGCTGCTTTGTGGGGAAAAAAAGTCCCAAAGCAAAGAAAGCTGTTCACACCGAAAGGAAATGTAAGGAAGGGGAGACACACAAGTTGTTCTTTAATCTAGTCGCTGCTCTCATTACTCTTACATTGTGCTTTGCTAATTTTGAAGCCTCTTCGCATTGACAACTCCCTGATGTACACCTGCAAGCAATTTGCCAGCCTTACACATAGGCTAAGTCTAAGGGAACAGTGACGAAATGGCAGCTCACCTATTTCGCTATATTTTTTTTTTCTATTGCAGCAGCACATTTCTTTCAGAGCACCATCTCTTTTGTCAACGCAGAAAGATCCTCCGTGCGAAAAAAAATGCTCATAATTACCTCAGAGATAGGAAACTGCATTAGAATAAATAAGGGCGAAATTACTGTAATTATGCTGGGTTTGATGGGCTCAGCTCGTATAATCAAGGGGAGAATACAGCGAAATAACGCTGACCCTCTTGGATGTGCAGCTGCGCCTTTCTGCGGCTAGGTAGACAGATTTATGTTCACTAGCAGCAGCACAATACATATTCTTTCTTAATGCTATCGAAATATACATAGGCCTATTTTACTTCTGTAGAATTTCTCACAAAGGACCGAGTATGCTCTGAGCTTTGTATTATAATAACAATAGTCAAGGATGTTACAGAAATGTTATACAAGGAGCAGACAATAGATAAACTAGGCCAGAGCATTTCTTTTTGTTTCTTTTTAGTTCCTCTGAAGCAGATTCGTTTTGCAAGAATAAAAAAAGCCAACATCCACAACATAATAGTAGTAGTAATAATAATAATAATAATAATAATAAATAAGAAGAAGAATAATAAATTGTGGTTGCATTTTTGATAATGAAAAAAAAATGGAACATGAAACAAATTAGAAAAGAATTAAGTGCTCGGTTTTTGATGCACCTCTATAGACTCGCCTCTTAAAGGGATGCTCTGCAGACCGCACAAATTGCATCAAATTTGTCATTATAATTGCAAAACATGTATATATTCATGGAGCCATTGCAGCTGGAGGAGAGCGAGTATTGCTACAAGTCACGCATTTACAATGAATTTTTCTTTTATTCTATGTTTCTTCTCAGGCACAAACAGTAACATTTCAGATTCAAATACATTGTATGGCTTTCTCGAATATTTTGCCTCACTCTCTGTTTTGTTGGGTGTTCTTTTGTGTCACATTATTATTATTAATATTATTATTATTATTAATATTATTATTATTATTATTATTATTTTCTCCATGTGTAACCACGTGTTTATGCAGTTTAAATTAACAGCCAACTCCACCTGTGTCAAGGACAGTATGTTTCAATTGTCATTTTCCAAAAATGATAATAAATAAAATGCAAGCCTTTAAAATTTTTTTAAAAATATCCAACCAAACTAGCATGTGATCACATTTTACGATCTAAAAGAGGCGCACGATTGCGTAACTAGAGCGAATGACTAAAGTGTGAAGCCCTAACAAGAGGGCCTTTGAACTTTCCACTTTCACTGATCTCCATCTGATCCGCCCTGTGTCCCGCGTGCTCATCCAGTCTTTTTGCAGCACCTGCCTCGGGCGCGATTATTCACTTAACACACACAATTGATCTCTCCCATTCAGGGCAGAAAATGGGGATTGTCGGAAGACAAATAGAAGGAAGATTATCTTTAAGAAAAGCTGAAAAGAAATAAGCGATGTTGTTGAATGAAAGGTCTGCCGCGACGCGACGGCTAATGGCGGTGATAGAAAAGATGAAGTTTATATTGGCCAGTGGTCTCTGCCTTTTTTAAGTTTAAGATCTGTGTATTTTCCAGTTAATAGCCTATGTAAAATAAAGCGGTAATTATATTTTCACAGATGCATCGAAAGTCTTGTTTAACGCATTTTTTTTTTAGATGCAACGTCAGATTTCTTATTCTTAAGTCACTCCAGAGGTTTGACAACATCTGCAACCAGTGAGCGGCAGCAGCAGGAACCCATGTAGGCTTTATGCTAAACACGACCATAAATCTAAGCGACGAGCCTTTTGCAGCTCACACAAACGCTCTCACACAGTGTCTGCTACAATAACCAACATGATACTGCTTTGTGTCAGCTCACATTAAACCTGCACCATACTGAAGCCTTTCTTTGCACGTGAGAGGAGGGCTGAGGAGTGGAGGGGTAGGGGAGGTGGTTGAATCAGACACCTTTCTTGACATAATTTAAATCATTATTTTACTGCTTTTGAAACTTTGCACATTATGTACATAAACTTCAGAAACAGATAAATAAATTAAAGTGATCAATACAAAACTAAATATTTTCTATGTTGACTAAACACATCTCGACGAATACAGAAAGCCTAAAACCCTGTTTCACAGCGTATCCAGTACAGCACAAAAACAAATCTGAAAATTATGTACAAAATACAGTGACAAATGAGCTGCTCACCCTCGGGATTTTTTTTTTTCTAAAGCAGCAAATTGTCAGGCCTTTTACTTTTTTTCACATAACATCGGGGCACGGCATAGAAAAGCTTTGCTTGCGTTAGTGCAGCATTAACAACACAGTGTTGTTATTTCAAAACACACTTACAAAATGAACACAGACCGACCTCAACAGAAAACATAGTCTGAATAATTTAACTTAAATAACAAACACATATAAACAACATAGTAGCGTTTTGAGGCTTTGCACAATATGCCCTGTGGTTGAATGTGCTGTAAGCATAATGGTTTATTAATTCTCATTATTTGGTTAAAGAAACACCCCTATGGCCTAATAGACCTTTAACTCTTAATTAATGCAGATTGATTTCCGGTCACTTTGGGCCTAACATCTGGTGTAAACAAACACGTGTTTTCTCATGAACAGAATAACTCACACAAATATGATTTAAAAAAAAAAATAGAAACTGACACAAAAGTGATAAACAGCAGCCAAAAAAGGATCCATTTGTCTACGATTTCCGCTGACTGTCACAGACTTGCCCTTGGGCGCATTACGTGCCTTTTTAGTCTGGGCGCCCTCCTTCTTCTCCTTCTTTCACGCTGCGTGCCGTCATGGGGAGGCCACTGCAGCTGGCGGCACGCGGCAGCAAACTCCGGGGTTGTTGTTGTTGTTGTTGTTGTTGTGTATTATCAGTGCTGGGCCGCGCTGAGGCCCCTTCACCATCCTGATACACGAGCCATGGCAGAGTCGAGGGCTGAGGTCTCTGTTCACATGAGCTGTGACTGTTGCATAGACTCTTGGTGTGTGGTTGGATACCATGAGGTGTAGCTGGGAATGTAAGATCCGGTTGTCCCCACCGAAGTCTTCACGGTGGTCGGCGAACTCCAGACAGGTGCCACCGAGGGAGAGCCGCTCGACAGTCCACGGCCGGTAGCTAAAGCGTTGGTGTCAATCGTGCCACCGCCTTGCTTCATCAGTTTCTTGAATTTAGAGCGTTTATTTTGAAACCAAATCTTCACCTGGAGAGATAAAGGAAATTGTTTGGATTATAAAATTCTCTAAATGGGAGTTATGAATGAATTAAGCACGCAGCAGATTTCATTGTACAAATTAAAGAGAAACAAATGGAATATTAATATCTTGCCCTTGATTACGATATTATATTATAATGTCATTGATATTAACACATTATTGTCCGGGTATATTCAGAGGGAAAAAAAAATCAAATCCTGGATTTGGTGTCAAACGCTTAACATATTATTATTGTTTGATGTTCCATATAATTGTAGCAATAGGACAATTATATAAATAATGCATTTTGTGAAAAAACAGAAATGAGATTAAAAAGGTGTAAACAAATGTAACGGTGCTGCTGCAGAGTGAAGCTATTTGTGCGTGTGTCTCGTGGACTTGCCTGTGTCTGAGTGAGACCCAGCGATGCTGCGAGCTCAGCCCTCTCCGGTAACGCCAAATATTGAGTTTGTTGAAATCTCCTGTTCAGAGCTTGAAGTTGTAAACTGGAATAGATAGTCCTTGGTTTTCTAATCTTTTTTCCTTTGCCGTTGAATCGAACCTCTCCACCTTCGACCACTGTGTTTTTCTCTGCTTCTGGCGCTGAGAGAAACAGAAAAGAGCAAAGAGAAGGAAAAAAATGAGCAGGCAATTGAAGCCAACGGTGCTGCGCAGCTATGAATACTCCAGCGCAAGTTTTACAGGCTGTACTTTAGGTATAATTACCCTTAATTGCATACATTGTTTATAGCGTTACGCAATAAATAATTACCAAGCCTAATTCCAACATCTGGGTCGTCTTTGCGCTGCAGCGACGACTGTATACAGATGAAAGCCGTGCCAGCACAGAAAGTTCATTTTTCAAGATCCAAAGATGCTGTTGCACACTTACCTGTCTCCTCTAACCGTGTCTGTGTGAGTGCCGAGCTGTTTTGGTAGGTCTGTACTGTGCTGAGATATGGACTGGTGGAATGGCTGCCGACGGAGTTTACGTATGGATAACCCAAAGATCTGGGGAACGACGAAGCTGGACTGTAGCTGTCGTGCTGGGTATGACCTGCAGAATGTAAACAGTGCATTGGATAGTGTCCGTGAGACATGGAGGAAGGCGACATTTGTTGACTCGGGGGTCCAAACTCCATGAAAACGGTTTTTCCTGAGGCAGGGCTATTAAGACTTTCTGGGATTGTAGTCATTGTCATCTCTTCTGGCGGTTCCCCTTGTCTTGCTTTTGTTGTTTTCCTTCTATGATCTCAGTGAAGGATGGGTCCCAATTTAAGCCGAACTGATTTTTTCTCTTTCCATTCATAAGAAAATGTAGTTTGTGCCTGTGAAAAGTCCTAGGTATGATGCTGTGGACCAAGACAAACTCGCTCAAAGGTTTGAATCTCGGACTCATGAATATTCATCAAAGACTGTCGCTGATTGGTCCACTCTCTCCAAGAGGGAAGCCGATTGGCGACGCTGGGGCTGGGTCCGAAGAATCTGATAAAGTCAAGGAAAACCACAAAAACCTAAGATATCCTCTTGACATGTCAAGATTCACTATTATTATTATTATGCTACCATTATTATTATTATTATTATTTAAAATTCGTCAAATAGCATCAATTTAAAGCACCAAAATTGAATTATAATGTAAAAGGTGATAACACCTGACCACATTTGCCTCAGCACTATCCATTAAAACAATAAAAATAAAATAAAAAACATTGTCCTCTATATCGCTACTGCGTTCTATAATACGGTACAGTCAGGTTTGTCACATTGTATTGAAAGTGCCGGATGTCACATAAAGCGTCATTAATGTTAAATAATATTCCAGCCTCGTTAAAGCTGCTCTTTCCACCGGCCAGTTTGATTAAAGCTTTTTTTAAAAGCTCTATCCGGATGAAGGTGTATTAGCATAACACTACCGTTCAATTTTCATAAGTAGGTCTGTAATTAGTCATGTATTTAACACTTACAGTGGCTTGAGGTCTCAGTTACACCTGGCAGCACGTGGGATGGTAAAACAGTTGTGCTCTGATGCCAAATGAGGTTAGTTGTGTCATGTATATAGGCCTGGTGATGTTTTAAAACACCAGAAAAAAATGTAAGGACATCACAAATGGCAAATCTAATAAAACAGTATTTTAAAATTGACAGAACAATGTGTAATTATAGTCTATTTTTTTAACAACCTAAAAATCGCATTAATTATGAATTATTTTATAGAATTGTAAGAAATTACTGATTATATTTCCACCTAGATATTCACTATTTTACAACACAGCCATGAATGCAAGCTATTTCCTTATTACATTTAAATGCTTTTCAAACGACTTTACGCACCTTCTATCGCAATCAATTAATGGTCAGAGTTTTGTTAAACACTGGCACCTTTGATTAGCATGAATCTAAGTGAGGATGGGGGTGCGGCCAGCCTCCCACCGCCTATAACAAGAATAATTATCCACGGACATTTGATTTAATTGAACTGACGACTGACTTAACATTGGAGACTTTTTTTTTCTTGAGCTGCAGGTTTAGACCTCCAAAAGCCCAAACGGATTGCACCTGCAGGTAGAATTTAACCAAGCAATATATTAAAAAAAAAAAAAACTTTGCTAAGAGCAACTTACTTTAAAAATCATGTGATGGAAAAGGAGCAGATAAATCCGCGCCATCCGGGGTCAGAGAGCCTCCATAGGACGCACTTGGTGAAAACAGAAGAAGAACAAAGTATCCAGCAGGTCTTCATTTTATTAGGATTCATTTGCAGGCTGCAGCTCTTGTTCTGGTGTCTGTACGGAGCAGAAACACAGGCTGGCTGCTCCATCCGCAGTCCCTCCATCTCCACCTGAATAACAAATTAAAGGCAGTTAAATTCCGTCACTGCGATTATCAGTGTAATTGCATAATTGAACTCAAAACAGAACTAGCAAGTTGCAAAATGTGTTATCAAAATGCAGACGCTGACATCACGGCACATGTGCCACAGTGTGCCAGGCGGCTGCGGATGCCTGAATTTAAAGATTTCTGTGCAATATTAAGGCTATAACGAAAGCTGGTCCCTTGTCCCCCTAAAATAGGCCAATTTGAAGTGATTTCTCTGGAATTACTTTCGAAAAATGCTTCAAGATTTCCTCTATCAACAACGACAATGATAATGGCAGTACAACCAATAATTATCATCTTCCAGAACAGAGGACAGATTTTTATGGGTACTTGGTGGGTGCGACTGATAACTGTCATTATTTTCCCACGATTATAGTATCTGCAAATTGACACGCGGCTGTGAGCAAAACCATTAACAGAATAGAGGCAGAATTTGCAGAAAAATGTAAAATAACACCGCGAGTATACTACTAATAATAGCATTAATAATTACGGGCTTTTTGTTGGAAGTAAATGTAATTTAGGTGCTGAGCAGATATGCAGCATAAATCATTCATTTTATTGCAAAATCAATCATTTACAAAGTGTTTATTCGCTTGCAAACTAAAGGATTAACTATTTATTTGAGTGGTTTTCTCAAGCCATCCTCAGTGTCATTAGGGACGAGCAGGCGCGTGATAATATTACCACTTTAATTTATAATTTGACTCCTGCGCTGGCTGGCAGGAGGGCAGCGCAGGCCACCACAGCGGTCCGTCCGTCCTGCAGCATGGCAGCAGGGCTCTAACTAGCCACACTAAAAATAAAGTCCTCCATGCATGGATGGAGCGCGGAGGCAGGACTCATTAGGAGTGAGTAGCTCTGTGGCTGAGGGTGTTTTAACACCTGCTGCTCTTCACCTGAGGGTTAGTGCAGAGGTGGAGAGACAGAAAGAGGAGGGGGGGATTGTTGGAGGGGTAAACGGGCCAAGATGTCACAGACTTCATTTCAGGCCGGTGATAGAAAGCCCTCCTCAACTGCCATGCCAACCCACATTTTCACAGCCACCAAATATTATCCCGACCGCGGTGCGTTGGTAAACTGTGTATCCATGCTGCGTGAAGGCACAGCTCCATGTGCACCCTGCAGACTCTGCATGTGAGCACTGATTAATTATTGTCATTGGAGGTGCAGGGAGGGTTTTTTTTTTTTTATTCCCCTTCCTGATAGAGAAAAAAATGCAGGTGTATATGTTTCTGTTTTTGATGTTTATTTTTCAGCTTTAGGTTTAATAATTTATTTAAAAAATAAAATAATTTTTTTTTGGTAAATATATTTTATTGATTTTCAGAGTCCTTATCACACAAAAAGGGTACAAAAACATGTATGTGTCTTCATTTCAACCATTCACCCCCCAGCTATTCCCTCCCTGCCATCCTGCCCACCCACCCAGGATTACAAGTTTAAAGAATAATAATAATAAAAAAAAAAAGTAATAATAAATAAATACATGGTTTAATAATTTCTGGAGACATTTGATCATTTCTGGCTTTTGTGTTTGCAAATGAAGGGAAGAAAAGCCTCTATAGAATTAAAAATTCAACCTTTTCCCCTCATCTGTTAGATGCATAGATTCAACATCATGATGCATAAATATCCATCTCAAATACATAAATTCATAACAAAAGATAAATGGTTCCCTCGGTCTATAATGCTTCGTCTTTTTTTTTTTTTTTACATTAATACACCAGCTCATCATGTCTGAAACTGCCCATCATGGACATTATTACCACATGACCTGAGCTACAAATGCAAATGTAATTCGTTGAGTGACTTCCAGCAGAAATGTCACACTATATGCAGGTTTATTTCACGTTTTAAAGGCAGTGGATCAAACAAGTGAAATTGCCTTTTGTTCTGCTTCCTCTCTGGCTTGGCTGCTTGCTGCCATCCTGTAATTTGCAGCAGCGTCAATGAACGCAAACTAGATGCACTACAATTAACTCGATTCAGCGTCTATTTTCATGTTCAATGTGGCATCAAAATGTGAATTGATTGAATTTGTTTACCAACTTAAATGTAAACAAAAAATGAATCACAATATCTGAGAAACAAGATTGTCGTATTGGTTAATTGATTGCATTATCACAGAGGTCAAGAGGGACACGGGGAAAATAAAATTAGGTTTTTTTTCACTGTTTGAATAAAATTATCTTTTTTTTTGTTTAGTCAAAACAAAATTTAATGTCTCACAATGATTTACTGTGTTAAAAAAATATTGGCTACTTTTGTTTGATACTCTGATTTGAATATTTTATCTTATTACCTACAAGTAAGGTCACACTCTGATTTCTGAAATTAAAAAAAGAAGAAAAAAAAGAAAGAAAAGAAATTGCTTTTTATGTTTATAAACATCAAGATATATCAATAATTTGTCATTCATTTAATTAAAAAGATCTGTCAGTCAGTTTGATTCATAGCAGTCTCAACCCCTGTTTCAAATCTCAGTGTTGGAGGCTACTATTTCTTTATATTTGGATCACATATTATGCCTTTAATAGACAGAATAAATTATTGAAAGCAAAAATATTTTTAATGTTTTATATAGAAATTAAACAATAAAAAAGGTGTTAATATTAATAATGATTGTTTTGTTTGTTTTCAGGCATTGACAGAAAGGAAACTGCATCATATCAGGAAGAGGTTTACTGACCAAATACTGCTGGGACTCCAAACTAGACTTGTTGCTCTGAGGACGATATACACCGATGTTGAATCGTGAGGCCTGCTGATAAAAATAAATAAGGAGTTATTAATAATTAATATTTTTTATAAAGCATTTTTTCTCCTTTATAAATCTACATAATTCTAGCTCAGACATTGAACATTTAGAACCTAGGTGACTTTTTTTCCCCAGCAAATGAATTCTGTAAGTGCAAAAACTTCAGCAAAAAGAAGGACTCTATAATCAACACGTGTAATAAGACATTGCAGAGCTCAGGAGTAATATTTCAACTCCTTTTTCCCCCCTCCAGTGTTCAGAGCAGCTCTCTCCTCAGAAAGCTGGGGGTCACGGTGTGGAAAAGCCCCCAGCGAACTGGCAGAAATGCTGTCCCCATTACAGCAGCAGCAGGGGTCAGGCCATGGCAGCAAGCATCCAACCTGCCCGAAATTGGCTGCAAAATGACCAATTACCTGAGTGAAGGCTGGAGAGAAAGGACTTGGAAAAATATGGCTTTTACTTAATTCAGCTAAACTGTAAAAGAAACTAGTGTCACATTGACGCTTCATACTTGCTACATGTTACAGCATCCTGTAACACCTGTTAAGAGAAGATCTGTGCATCAGATAACCAGAAAATCATTTTTAGGTATAATAGAAATTTAATCAACTCATTCGTGTAATGATGTGATGGAGCTGCATTGCAGGAATAGAATATAACATAGCTATAAGCTGGGAAATTATTTCACCAACACTAAAACAACGATTGATTAAATACTTTACATGTAGGTCTTATTGAATTAATTTCCCCGCAAATGGAAAACATGCAAATTCGCCAATTAAGTCATTTGCCCATGGAGAGCCGGGCTGCTTGACGTTCAGCTGCCACTGCGCCTTTAGTCTGAAACCCCTTTTTAGTTTTTGTTAAGAGTTAAGTCTCCAACAAAGACAGGAAGGAGGTCAGCACTCAGCCAACACCTGAATGTGCCTCTCTTTTTTTGTGCTCCCCTTGATCCCCACAGTCTGTGCCTGTCATTAGTCTTAATGATGGAAAATTGTCATGTTGATACAAGTCTTGCTCTCCCCCTCTCTTCTTTGTATAAGTAGAAGGTGGAAGCTCCATTCGTAACAAAACCGTGGACACTGCATTTGTGCCGGGGGAGAAAAAAGGCTGTAGATGCTCTTTCCATAGCTGGGATAATTATTCCTACTGTGACCTTAATGATTCGCTCTGTTCATCCTGCATCTCATCCACGCGCCAGGCCCTCAGCAGAGCCCTGTGTCAGGGAATATGAAAAACCCATATAATGAAACCATTTTGGCTGATGGAAAAAAAGGGCTACTGAAGCTGCACTTGCTACAAAGACGGCTCAATTATGTGAGTAATTGTGATAATTTTCCCTCCATTCACTGCTTTCTCTGAAAGGTAAAAAACACAGATGCTGAAAGGGAAATTACTTGGACAATATATAATCTGTGAAATGGTCACAACAGAAAAAAAGATGACTGTAAGAAAGTGTAGGACTATAAATAGGTATGTTAATGCAGGGCACATAAACACACCCTCAGAAGCCCACAGCACTGTGCAGGCTCATGTGAATAGAAAAAAAAAACATGGAACAAATGACCACTGAAAAAAGGCATGATAAAAGTAGATATGCAGCTGCCAGAAAATTAAACCTCCTTCTCCTTCCAATTGACAAATTTCAGCTCCTGAAAATGCACCCCCATAGTTGGCTATCATTTGTTGTTCTCTGACAGGAAAAGGATAATTACCTCTCTCAGAGGCAGGAGGACTGACATGCCCTTTAGACTTTGCCATGAATGCAGAAGCTTGATAGAAAGCTTGAGGAATAATTTTCTTCTTTGCCTTTCCTTTATGTTCAAGAGCATGTTTTGTTCCGGAGAACTTGGAGATGGCAGTATTGTAGAGTGCATTAAACCATGGGTGTTCATACTGTAAATATGACATCCCTGTGTCTATCAGCTTCTCCATTCGGGGGAAAAACTCTGAAATGCATTAAAATTTCAATTTCATCCCGCCGGGAGACAGGCGAGATAGTGAGATATGCATTACTTTTTCCTTTCACAGTGGGTATTGGATTAAACATTTCCTCTAAGGAAAAAAGACGCTTTTTTCTGTCAGACAAGAGCGAGGCCGTAAATTCAAGTTTTGGGGATGCAGAAATGTATTGTATTCTAGGAAGTGCGTAGCCTGAAGTCCAACTTCCATAAAGTTATTATTAAACATAATTTCAGCTGGCTATACATAATGGGAGAGACGTAACGCAGCAAGAAAATTAAGAATTGTACATGATGGTAAACAAAATGTCAAAGATGCATCTTAGAGCTACTTTTTGTTGTCAGCTACAGAAAATAAATTTGCTGTTATGTTACATTACGTGGAAAGATATGAAAAATTACCGTAACAATTTTATTTGATTATAATATCGGCTTTTAATTGGTATGGCCAAAAATGAAATACTGCTATATGGCCTGGAATGAACATTTCCAGCAGATATGACAGGCAGATAAGATGATGCTTTAATTATGCAACTTTGATACTTTGAAATAGGTTAAATTTACCCTTGTTTTGGCTATTGTCAGGACTATCTTAGGGAGAGCATCATCCAAGCCTGTTAAATTGGGAGGAATTTTATAGTTTTCTTTTTCCTTTAACATAAAAATAAATATGGCATGTTTAACATATAACCTAAGTCGAACTAGTTTGACTGTTCTGTCTGGAGAATATACATTTTGCAAAATACCGTATTTTGTGTTACAATAAGAGTAGGCATAATATGTTAATTCCACTAAAGGCAAGATTTCATGTTCTCTGGAAAAACATGTGCATTTATCAGTATCGGCAATCGGCCAAAATGAGTTGGAAAATATCGGCATATTGAATATCGTCAAAAATTCAATATTGGGCACCCCTATTACACACAAAATTCCATGACTTTTCCTAAACTTTCAATGATTTTCAAGGCCTGGAAAATGTAATTGTGAAATTCCATGACTTTTCCAGGTTTTCCATGACCGTGGGAACCCTGCATATTTGGAATATTTAGTACTATACTGACAGAACTTGGATGAGCATTTTTATTACTTCATAGATTGTGTTCTGGTTGTGGCAGCCTTGAAATGTAATGTATTGTCTTCAACATATGTACTGTATATCTGCATTAAAAAGATAAAGCTTAATTCACTCTTCACCATGTCTTGTGAGAATTCTTTGTTTCTATATTTGGGAAATGTATCATTAAAACGTTCAGCCTACAGATACAGACAGTTAGATACAAATCGGTTTTGTCTCACATGTTGTTATATTATGTCCACAACCTTTTCCCCCAGAGTGCAGCCCCCTCCCCCAGAGAAGCCTCCCACATGTACGGCCGCTGACCCTCAGGCCCTGCAATCTGGAATAAATCTTTCCAGACAAGCCGCGCAACATTACAGCCTTGCAGCTCAAATACTTGTATCACACTCAAATGATGAGTCTCTGTCACACACCATGTCATCTGTTTCACCCCAACCCTCCAATAACTTCCGTCCCATTGAGCAGCCTCGTGTGTTACGGGGGCCAAGGCAGCCAGAGACCCCCTGGTCCTACCTGATTGTGCCTCCTGTAACATGGAGAAGCAGCTTGGTCCCAACACAGGCCTATACTAAGCAGCGCTTTTGTGAAGCACACAAATACACACGCGCACACACATACCCACAAACCACCAATCTCAATTCAGTGCACCCCACTGTGCACTTCCTGACAGCCTCCAGAAATGTTTTCAAGTTGTCAAGTCCCTACAGTAATAGTCCGGGAGCAGAGAATACAACAAAACAATAATCATATGATCATAAATTTAGGTTATGTAAAGACTGCCAGAATAAAACTGTTTGGGTTGCTTCTCACAGGCTCTTTCATTTGCTGTTTTCACTTTGTTTCACAATGAAATCTGCTGTCATCTTTTTACGGTTTGGTCACTTTGACACTGAAACAAATTGGCTCCTTCAATCAAATTCTTGTGATATTTGAGCAAAAATTCATTTTTTTCAAGCAGGTTTTTATTTAGCTCAGCAGTAGTAAAGGCCTGTATGACAATTATGAAGAGGAGGGAAGGCTATGTGTTTTGTCTTTTTGCATTTTTTTTTTTTTTTTAGAGTAGGGGAAGGGTCTGTCAGCGTTTTCTCATATTTTATGTATTCTCACACATATCAGGCTAAAATATAATTTGATATAATGTTTAACAACCTAAAAGTGGTTAATTCAAAAGCTTTCAGTTTGTAAAAAAAAAAAAAGCTGTATTGTTGGACATCAGGACACACCATTTTACTGTGATTGCTATAATAATAATAGCTAATTTTTCTTCATGGCTGTGTGAAAGTTACTGCTTTGTTAACATATTAAGTTTTAAATAGCAGTACATCATCAAAAGTATTTAAACCTCTGAAACCTGAGAACATTTCTTTCAAATACATCCAAAAAAGGCAATGAGCAATTTGGTAAGAAATGTCCCCCAAATTGCAAGAAATTTGCAGATTAAGAAAATTATTATTTTTTAGAACAGGGAATTTTTTTCCCCAAAGAAATATATTTCTAATTATCATAATTAAAAATGTTCACATTAGTTATTATTTATTGATATAATTCTAATGTTTAAGCAGAATTTTTCAGGTTATTTCTCTTTTTAAATTTGTTTTTATTTCCGCTTTGTTTGTTTGTTTTTTTGTGTGTAAATTTTCAGGTTATTTTCTTGTACTTCTCCAAACAGGTTTAAAAGAAATCAGGCCAGTTTGCCCATGTTTTAAAGGCTTAATGGCAAACAAATAAAGTCAATAATGCACTATTGTTTATATTAGAGAGGGGGTGTTGGAATCTTTGGCAACGCTTTATTTGGATAGTTCACTTACAGAGAAGAGTATTTCATTTCCACAGTTTTTTAGTTGAGATTCAACAATTCAGCTGTTTCACTTTGTGCATAGATGTTTATCTAGAGAGTTCACAGTGTGTAGCAACTCATGAACACCAAAATATTCTCTGAATAATTTAGTTGAACTTGAACTATTCACTCAACCTATGCTGCATAAGTTGAGTGAATATATTTCTGAGAGTATGTAGATGTGTTCATGAATTGTCAAATATACACTTTAGGTAATCTGTTGAACATCTACAGTATAAAGCAAAACACCTGAATTGTTAAATCTCTAAAAATTACTGAAATGTTACAAATACCCTATCAAATATCTGTGGGTGGACTATTTCAACCAAGTGTCACCAAATCTTTATCTGAGTCGAAATGGTGGTCCAATGAAAATATGAAAAATGCCAGAGGTTTTACTTTTTAAGAACCTGACAAGTAACTTTCAGCTTACCTCGTCACCCCAATCATTTCTGTACATCCGTGATGCATGTGATGCTGTGCATAATGCAAAAACAAAGCACTAAAATTACATGTTTCTGTGGTCTTGTAGAACTCTTAAATGTATAGCTATGGTCAATTTTACATACTTTATTTCATTTTTACATGCTCCTCAGTTGAGTCTATAGGTAGTGTTTTGTATGTGGTACAAATGGGAAAATATGCAATTCGTGATTTTATCTAAATAAAATTGACTTATTTTGTTGTACTTTTAAACCAAGAGGTGTCACTCTCATCTTATATGATGCATTTTGACACATTTACTGTAGGTCAGCTTTCTGTTGAGATGAAGAATAAAGTGAAAGTAGCGTTAAGTCACTGATCCAAAGATCCATCTAATCTGTTTCTTACATATTCATCCTAATAGCTTCTAGCTGACTTCAATGAGGAGATTAAAGGCTAATTTATTCTTAATGTTAGATACGTGTATGGACACTGATGGAGCCCTCTGTCTGTATTCTGCATTAATTTCATCCTAATTTGTGCATTTTTTCTTAAAGCTTACTGATGTGGTTGATACGGAGCAGTACCAGCGGAAATCGTGAGGGCTGTGTAGCCCATTACAAGTGGGATATGGCCGCAGGAGACAACAATAACATTTAAGAAAATGTTGGAATGGAACAAGTCAGTGACTTAGGGAAAAGAATTCTTTGCCCACATGTTGCGATACATTTAATGGCCTCACAGATCGCCGTCGTCTACGACGCTGCCTCCTTTAAAAGCTACATTATTACAACCTCCTCCACCGTCGCCTCGTTCGTTGTTGTCTGAAACTTTTGATTCTACCCTATAGTGCCACCAGCCAACATAAAGGACACTTAAAGGAGTAGTGCTGCTTTCGAGTGGAACTCGTAGTTACGTCATGGGAATCCATGTACACAATATGGCGTTCAAGTGATAAAGTCATGAGAGCATAGCTGCTAGGCAACAGCGACGTGGATGCTTCTGTCAGCATAGAGATGCTACTGAGGCAAAAAATTAAGCTGGCAAGACACGTAATGCAGGTAAAGCAAAGGCTTAGTGTCAGAGGAAAACGATGAGGCCGTTGGGAATATCAAGATTTTCCTCAGACATATTATGAATACTATGACAACAACTCTATACAACTAGAGTGACAATATAGCCGAAGAATCAGAGTCTGTAGCTCGCACCATTTCTGAAAATGTCATCACACTTCGTGAGCTCTAAGCTTCCAGAAAATTTCCCCTTATGAGGTCATAATTACCACATTAGCAGGGCGTTCATATGGACTTATGTCATGAACAAAGTAAACACAATCCCAAATGAACACACCACATATATCAGCCCAAATGTAGATACATGATTGCTGTCAGAATGACCTTTATGACCTATGGTGCACACAAATCCATATTTTTTGTGTAAATATTTGATTTCTTTACACTGTCTCTTAGATTAGAACCAAATCAACGGGAGTTCTCCCCCAAAATTTTAGAGGCCTACCATTCTTTCAGCTAACACACACGTGATTTACAGATACAAGCATAAATGTAGGGTCTATACTATTGCTCAGACACTGACCCTTAGACAGAGGTGGTCTTATTTTGTTCTTCATCGCCAGCACTCTGATATAAACCAGTCTGACCTACAGCTGTACCTCACTGATATTACTAGCCAGGAACAGAGAGCTTCGTCTTCCAATTACACCGCTGCACCGCTGCCTGAAGCTCAGCCATCTATGGAGAAAGCTAAGACAAGGCTGTCAGAGATTTTAATAAATGTAGGGAACACTGCATGGGAAAAGTGTTGCTGTCTCAATAGAGTGACACAGACAGGCCAAGGCTGTCAATGGAGCCCCTAATGACAGAGTAAGATAATGACAGACCCCAGTTAGAATCAGCAGGAAGAGGAAGATCAATCTGCAGCCAGAGAGGGAGGGATGTGAGGAGGGGGACAAAACTGTGGGCTCTTTCTTTTCTATTTTCTCAGTTTTAGCTCATCTCATACATATATCTTTCTGCTGCAGCTGGCTCGCGTCGTGGCGGGGCAGCTCTGCATTAAGCGCACAGTGGATCAATAGCCATTACAACTCCCTCACAGCCTGACACATCGCAGGGCCACAGTTGACATTTCACTCAGGGCCGCATTGATCCCCAGTGCACAATATTCCAGCCCCCAGTTAGTGGCCGAGCCTGGGGTCTGGCTGGAATTGAAAAGCGAGGGAGGGGGGTGTAAAATGGCAGAGGGGTGGCTAACCAGCTGCCTGCGCTACAAGTAAACAGCACACCCCTTGATGCATTCCTCATTTTCAATCTACTGGTTTTCCTGCCACCACTGGCAATCTGAGAGGCTGTATCAGAGGATCAAAGCATGACCTTATGTGAATTATTTATACATGCACTAGATCAGTGTATATGTGAGGCAGAAATAGCCACACTGACATCATTGTTGATAGCATCTCTACAGCATTTTGTAGACCAGTGGAAACTGGTAAAAAAAAAAAGTCTAAAATAAGCATTTGGTGTAATTAAAAAATGGGAGTTTCCAAGAAAGCTCAAAATAAACACGGAAAAATCGCAGACAACACAAACAAGTTGATTTCTTTTTAATTGCCTCCTGGGACTTAAGATGCTATCTCTGCGGTCAGATCGACTTTGAAGAATAACCATCGAAGCTGGTAGAATGTGTTTAATTCGTTCATTCAAATAGTAGCTGCAAAAAACAGTAATAATTCTGACATTACCGTCGGTTCTCTCACAGTCACATTAAAGATGTCAAAACTACCTCATAACAATAGATATTAAAGCTATATTAAGAATTCACACAATGCTATCTTTGTGATATAAACCCACATGTCTCTCTGTCATTGCTTTTCATCATGACGAAATCACTTCTTCAGAAACAAAACATCATCCTCATGTCAAGGAAATGTTTCAGGACTTGTGCACAAAAGGTTGTGTGTTTGCTGTGTGAGTTGTTGAAGCGTTCTAGTTAAATTGTGTCGGAAGAAAAAAGAAGGGATCTTCTCATAACTGCTCTGCCAGCGAACATGGCTCCTGGGTTTGATTTCTAAATTGCACTTCATAATTGTAAGAGAGGGGAATTCCCGGATAAAATGGGCTACAAGAGATTAAATACCTGTCAGGTGTAGTGTGACTGCATTGTTCGCTGTAAGGTCTGATGGAAGGAAATTTCAGCAGAAAAGAAGAAACAGAGAAAAAGTGCAATTTTTTCTGGACAGTTTATCTGAATGATTTTAAGCTTAATAAATGATGCATGTTTTCTAATTGTTGCCTCTACAGTATATTTAATGTGTGTGATTAGGAAATATACATTGATATTCAAACTATGCACCCTGAACAGATGTGATATTGAAAATCTCCCATGTGAAACCTCTTCGCCTCCTAACATGTCTAAAATCACATAAATAAGCTCAATCAAAGGAATTCATACTATAACAATATCACTTGCACAGTTCTACAATTGGAGGCATGAATGCATCATATTACAGATCTAATGCCATAATTTAATTCTTGCTCTGGGCAGAAATTTCATTTAATCAATTGTTGCCACCTGGCTCAATGTTTGCACCAACACGGGGGACCACCCACTAAATCAGAATGTATAAAGTGATTTAAAAAACATTAAACAACAAACAACGGATGCACATATACCCTCACACCTTATGTATCTCTGGACCCGGAGACACCATACGGCAGAGAAAGACCTGCAGCTGCCTCTGAATAAGATCCTCATCTTTAATTTCTATGTGGTCGGCCCGGTCGGATACAATGCCTGTCGTCACATAGTCTGGGGTCATTATGTACTGGGAGAAGGAGGAAAAAAGAAAGTGTACATGAAGATGAGAGCAGGTCTGCAGTCACAATGCTTCCATTTAACATGACGGGGTCGGCAGAGGAGGAGGGGAATTTG
Source organism: Plectropomus leopardus (assembly GCF_008729295.1). Classification (NCBI taxonomy): domain Eukaryota; kingdom Metazoa; phylum Chordata; class Actinopteri; order Perciformes; family Serranidae; genus Plectropomus; species Plectropomus leopardus. Next base: position 18,097,797 of record NC_056472.1, on the reverse strand, counting down.
GGGCAGCGTCTTGCCCTCTCAGCCCAATCGTGCGACCCAGGACAGCCCTGCAGAAAGACACCGGAGCCCCCGCAGGCTGACAGAGGACTCTCCCCATCAACACTCACATAATGCTGCTTTGGCACACACTCACAAGTAAGACAAGGCTTTACTCCGAGAGTGCCTGGCACGAGTCCAAGTAGCTTATGGCTTTTTGCCAGGGCAGAGGATACACCTAATTTTTATAGTCTGCACATTGTTTGAACTGTATAACAGAATTTAATACAAATGCAAACCATAATATTTTGTACACTGCATTTTTAGGGTCAAAATCTGTGATTAAAATTTTAACGATGGATCTGAGAAGTTGGTTTTAATATGAGTGAGCATTTTCTGCAAGCAACATTTCAAATTTAAATGTTTCTGTCAGAAATCTTAAGGCGACACTTGATTCTGATTCCCCTCTTCATCGAGATCCACCTCTTTTGTCCTGCTCCAAAGTCACTTGTTCGACTGGTCAATTACTATGTTTTTGTCCCTTGCAGCCTCACAAAGTCAAATAGATGTTTTCGCAGCTCCGTCTTGTGACAATGTTTGTGTGAATTATTCAGCCTTTGCTTCTATCAAATAACAATAACTCGAAATACCCTAATGCAGAATTGCTATCATTCAGGGACAAAACTCAAACTCACTTTCCAGCCACAGTCATCTTTTCTTGGAAAAAATAAGGTGTCAATCTTCCCAACTCCAACACCATTCACCTTTGTTATCCACGGTTGTATTATGATGAAAACACAATGCTTTGATGTACAGTAGCTAGTGAGATATTGCACGTGTGTGTTTTATATTAAGAGCTTAAGGATTGAGTTTCACATTGAAGATGACTGTTGAAAGTCACCTCTTGGACAGTGAAGGCAGCACTCTGCCCTCACTTTGCTCAGAGGAAACACCTGCAGAGAGCAACACATGTTGGTCTGCAGGGGAACCTCTGCTGTCTATTTTGCACTGATGAAATATTCCCAAGCAAAGCGGACTGTGACCTTGTTCTGATCATATGCAGCTCTGGATATTGTTTAAACGTGCCACCGGGGAAAGCCTGACGGAAAGGCATGCAGTGTTAGCGGAGCAGGTTTTTTTTGTAGTGAGCATCAGCAGCACTGTAAAATCTGACAAGTTGTCTTTATTGGAAAAAAAAAAAAAAATCTAGGAAACTGATTGCCTTAAAAACAGTAAGTAAATATAACTATTTTCTTTACTTCATGTCTACACTGTAAAATCTGAAAAGTTGATCCTACCTGAAATAATCTTGGAAACCAATTGCCTTTAAAGAGTAAATATAACTATTAGTCTACATTTATTTACTTTATATCTATGTGTTAGGTTTACTCAAAATTTAGCTGTAATTACTTATTTTTTTAAAGCTGTTTAAAAATGACAAGTGAAATTACCTTGTTCTATCTAAGTGTTAGCAACTTCAGTAAATCAATTTGGGCTGACCTAACTTGATCATGACAGAGAAGATTTTGCCTATGCTAAAGTTAGGAGATTTGCAAGTTCTTTTTTATTCACATGCTCAAGAAAATACAAATATGATAGAAACTTCACAAAATTAAGTAAATATAACTAAAATTCAAGTAAACTTAACAATTAGATATAAAGTAAACATAAATTAAGACTAATGTTATACTTACTTACATTTTTAGGTCAATCAGTTTCCTCAACTTGTTAGATTTTACAGTGTATTTGTTAGGATAAGTTTTAAATTAAGTCATATTTACTTAATTTTTCAAAGTCATTGCAACTTAAAAATGACAATTTTAATAAAATCAGTCTTTCAAAGTTTTATCAACTTAGAATCTATACAATCACATTTGTTTTTCTCAATCCTCTTATCATGATTAAGTTAAGTCAGACTAACTCTGTTTACTGAAATTTCTAACTCTTAGAAAGAACAAGGTAATTTAACTTGTTATTTTTAGGTTGCAACAACTTCACAAAATTAAGTAAATACAGCTAAATCTTGAGTAAACTTATTTAGGTATAAAGTAACCATAAATAAGACTAATAGTTATTATATTTACATTTCTTTTTCAAAGCAAACGATTTCCAAGATTATTTAAAATATGACATATATGACTCGTCATATTTTATAGTGAGCTTGATGGAGGGCAACAAGCTAAAGCCTGGGAGGAGCTTTACTGTGCAGCAGCTCTGCTTCTTCAGGTTTTCTGTGTGAGAAAGTTTTCTCCCTCCATGCAGCCTGGTTAAATTAGCCCCAGAGCCAGAGTGTGGACAGCAGCTGGAGTGCAAGAGTCAGCTCTGGCAGTGGTGATAATCAGCAGGGAGGATGTGGAGAGAGAAACCCTCAGGGAGGAGGGGGCTGGCAAGGGGGGTTGGTGGCTGTGATCTTACAGGCCCAATCAGAACCCAAGTGGAGCCGAGGCCTCATGCAGTGTAACAGCACACCATCGTGCTGCAGCACTCAACATCCTGGACACAGAGCAGGTCTCCTCCCTAACCGGCTGCTTAACCCTTTCAGAGTGTGTGTGCGTGGCTCCCCTGGCCCTCATTCGCTCATCACCGCACTAATCAGCCTCAGAGACAGCAGCTGCAGGGAGCCCCACTCCTAACCTGGGCTGGAGAGGCTGTTATCCTCAGTGAGAGGAGTGCAAATACAGAGCTTAGTGTTCTCAACAGGGACCACAGAGCATCCACATGTCTGACACTGGCTGCTTCCTCTATTGTGTCACATTCAACTCAATCGGCAGATAAACAATGTCAGCAGGTAATGTGGTTCTTTATTAGACAGCAGGGTTTTGAGACGTACTCAAATCCTTTACTTCAGCTAAAGTAGCAATAGGCTATTACAACGTAAAAATACAAGTGAAAGTCTTTCATTCCTAATGAATGACATTTATATTAATACTACACAAGGGTGTAGTTTTATTCCAATATTGGGGGGGACTAGGGATGTCCCGATCACGTTATTTTGCCCCTTAGCCTGATGTGAGTCATTTAATATAGAATATCTGTCGATACTGAGTCCCGATTCAATACTTTTGTTTTCCTAGATAATACAGCTGCACAGTGCACACTTTAAGAAGGCTTCTTTAAAGTTAATACAAAAATATCTACATCCATGTTAGTTAGTTATTATTGTTTATTCTGATGACCCCCCTTCTATCTTGTTGGCTTCCTTGCTGTCTCGAGGGAATGTCTCTGGCCCTATTAAAGTCCAGTGTTTGTTGCTATGTTGCAGCCTGCGTCTCAGTAACATGAACTATCTGTATTCTGTTTAGTGTTTATTTTAGTCATCTGCACATCTTTTGGGCAGATTACAGTTCATTAATAAATAAGCCATGTTGGCTTTTTGCTTGCAAGGCTTTTGTTCCACTTCACAGTGGTGAGAGTGGCTTTAGTAAGCTGCGTACTGGTCTCCTCTGCTCTGTCCGAGTGGGGCGGAGAAACACCATGCATTAAAGAGGAAAGGAAAACATAAGACTCTCGCACTGAGCTGAAATGAAACGTTATTTACCAAAAACTTTGGTAAATAACATAAATAGACAATATCAGACTGCGTTTTAATTTATGGTGTGTGGGGTTTTGTGGCAGCTGCTGCTTAATTAAGTTCAGCAGATATATTTATCAGTCATTTTCAGTCATTTTCTATAACTGCTTGTCCTCGTAAGGGTCGCGGGAGCCAATCCCAGCTGTCATCGGGCGGAAGGCGGGAAACACCCTGGACAGCTCGCCAGACTATCGCAGGGCAGACAACCATACATGCTCACAGTCACACCTAAGGGCAATTTAGAGTCACCAATCAACCTGACCTGCATGTCTTTGGACTGTGGGAGGAAGACAGAGACCCCGGGGAGAACCCACGCAGACACATGCAAACTCCGCACAGAAGGGCCCCCGCCCACAGTCCGATCCCCGGTCCAACTAGGTTTTGAACCAGGGACCCTCTCGCTGTGAGGCAACAGTGCTAACCACGACACCACCATGCCGCCCAGATATATTTATACATATACTTATTGATCATATGTATAATCTGAGTTTACAAAGTACAGTAACCAGTAGCTACTGCTGACAGATAAATGCATTGGAGTAAAAGTACAATATTCCTCTGTCATGTTAAGGGGTAAAATATTCAAGTAAACTACAAGTACCTCAAAAGTTTATTGTATTTTTGTGATGTTCTTATTATCTGTCCATTTTACTGGTCAGCTCTGACCACCTGTCAGCAGTAAATCAGTGGGAGTTTAAATAAAGCCCTGATTAATGTTTAGGAAAAAGAATAATGTACTGTAGTAGTTGTTTCTACAGTGCTGGTAAATGCGGCATATCCTCACTAAATCAGACTTCAGGTCAGGCCAGCTCAGAGGTTGCACGCGACCAGTGGTTCATCAACGTGTGCGTGACACATGGACATGATGGAGGGTGTGGAGGAACGTCCGGACAGGTAGGGTCAGAGCCAGGTCTGATTACACAGCTGCTGATCCTCCACAAGAACCCAGAGACAAACCAGCACCCCATTCCTGCTACAGTCCTTGAATACATCCATCCTCTGTCCCCCTGATGAAACAGACCCGACCTCAGATACTGCACTCCACACCGCCTCGTGGTCTGGGATACAAAGTTTAGTCACAAAACTAACTCAGGTTGACTTTCTGTGGAACAGTTTGTTTTTGTGTCACCGTGTAAAGGCAACAAACGTGTTCAAAGATCACACCAATGAATTACTCACAGTCTCTCCATAATGTCTAGTCCAAGAAACACTTCTACCAAAGAATTGAGTGATACTGGCAGAGCCGATGCGATCTCAGAGACCCAGCTTGACATGACATGAAGAAACGATTTTATGTTGTCTGTCAAATATACGGGAAAAAAAATCAATGCAACTTGACAGCATTACATAAAGAGCTTTTGTGCCTTGATATTTCTTTTCTGCCTGTGTACTTTTGTCTGGGGTGTGCAGAGTCGTTCTCAAGGCCCAGGGGGAGCAGAGCTGGCGAGAACAATGTGGGAACCCAAGGAGCAAACTGCACATGTTGTCTTTTCTCTACAATTTCTGCTGTGACTCCAAAAGAGGCTGCATCTTTACAGACCATTTCATACGGCAACATCATCCATCACTGCAGACATGTCTGACTGCACCTTCTGCACAAGTCCCCAACATGACCCCTGAATTCTTCCAAGATGAAGACGTTCAAAATCAACAGTGCCATAGTTTTGAAACCCTTCAAAATGCAGGATTAATGAGCAGAATTAAGATTTAACACAACATTGTTTTTTCCTAATCGGACTCTCTCTTCATTATTTTCTGTGCTGCCGAGTGCATTTTGTGGCTTTGTAATGAGCATTTTTGTAAATGAACAGTGATACATTGTATAAATTGCTAAATTGACATTTAAGTGCACAACTGCATCAAACTCGCATTTAATTTAACCAAACTAAGTGCATCCATCTGCAGATCATTAACCACAGGAGCTAATCCAAAAATCAAAAGTACTTGGTTTCAGAGAAACTGCAAACTACACAGCTAAAATGGAAGTGCTACCTAATGTGAAAGCTAGCCATAGATAGCATTAGCTAACACTCAAACAAAATTACATAGGCCACTGATTTCTCCCCTAGCTGTTGTTTGTAATTGAACAATATAAATTAACATCTTGATAATTCAGCACATTAATGCCTTTACTAAATGAATCATTAAATCCAGTCGTGAAGGAGAAAGAAATATGCAGCTGAACTCCTGCTAACTAGCTTTGCAGAGTGATTTGGTGTGGTTAAGCTATCCAAATTACATTTTATTTATGTAAGATAGTAGGGACATTCATAACCTTGATTTCTATATACATGTAAATATCGACAGTAGTACTGACAAACATAGCAGAGTTTTATTTAATATACACAAAGTTATTAAAGTTAAGCTAAAGGAACACATTTAGCTTGATTGTGGGTATTGCAGTTATAAAGTATTATGTTAGCTCTATGGCAATGATGTTTTAGGGTTAAACAACAGGAAAAAAGTCTGTCCACCGTAGCTCCATTAAGTGCAATTTATTAATGTCCACAAGTGACGTTTTGACCTAACTCTCTTCTTTAGACTTCCACTTTTCAACAATGTTTTAGGGTAAAATTATAATCCTAAAAACACATAAAACATTGCAACATTTTCATCTGTTGTACATTTGTCTATCCAGCCCAAATACCCATTTTCTCAACACTGCTGTATGACATACAGAAACAGCACACATGGGAATATGGGAAAAAGGTTTGTGGGAAATGATCAACCACTTTCTGCAGCAGGATCCATATAATCTGATTACGCCTAAAATCTGAGTTTAGTGCAGATGACAAGGTGACAAGCACTACTGACTGCCCAGGTACAACCAGGGGGAGCTGGGTGTGCCTGTGTGGCCCTGTAACACTCCAGGCCTCACCCTGCAGAGCCTCAGCCATGGCCGAATGCAACAGCCTCCCACTCTCCCTCTTGTCTAGAAGAGGATCAGCGGCAGCTTAGAGCTGCCCGGGCTGGGAGGTGAACAAGTGGGGCTTTGAGGAGCCCTCTGCCAGTCAGACGGAGAGCTCCAGGCCTCCAGCCCTCAGGGGTTAACCTCTCAGACTGCCAAGCAAAATACTGCAAGAGTCTCGCAATTACAGAGACAGTCAAAGGCCACACGCAATTTCCAGAGCTATTTACACAGTTAGAAGCCCCCCCCTCCACAACTGACAAGAATAGGCAGAATTAAGATGGTAGAAAGGTAAGGTAGGCTCTTAAATACACTTTGCTCTCCTATAGCTGCAATCCATTCACAAAGAAAATGATGGTTACGCAAATAAAAGAATATGTCTGCAGTGCGTGAGTAATGCAGCATATAGCCTGGAACACAGAGATACATTCAAAAATACTTTTTAAGACTCAGAGAGTTTCGGGTTTATATAAAGGGTGATGAATCTTTGGGAAGCTTAAAATGTTGGATAAACTTAGTTGTAGGGGTTAGATGTTCTGGATAAAACAACAATATTAATTATCTAAACTATTTATTATATTTGTACTATTCATTCCCTGCACTTGCACATTTCATATCTAATGAATACGTTGAAACTTTACGTTTCTCTATGTTTCAAGTTTCAAGTTTATGTTGTGAAAGCACTGTGGTTAACGTGTGGTTAGGTTTAGGCACAAAAACCACTTGCTTAGGGTTAGGAAAATATGTTTTGACTTAAAATAGCCAGTTTGGTCACCATACATGACTGGAAATGTCAGTGGTCTCGAACACTGGTCTGCTGCTGTCTGCTGCTTTGCAGCCGTCTTGCAAGGGTCACGCCATCCACCATCCAGCAATTCAACTCGTATACATGCAACCTAAATGATATCACTTGAAAAAATATTGATATGATAAATCTGAAATGTGAAAATGTCACATATCTGTGGTTTGCAGCAACAAACAAAGACATCATTTTATCCTGGCGACTGGTCTGGTCACAGACAAAGGTTGGGAACCAATGGTCTAAAACAGCCAAAGATCATTAAGTGATGGTGCCATGGTGAAGTGTCATATTGTTGACTGTTGACAAATTATCAATAAAATATTGGACACAATCCCACTTATTACAGCATTATAGTAAAAGTAGTTTACTAAAATGAAAAACACAAATTTGAATTCCACCTAAAGTAATGTAGCAACTATCGCGGAAAATTAAAAAAAAAACAAATCAGTTTTTACTTAATGTAGTAGCAGCATTACAGTAAAGCCTGAATATCTGCCGCAAATTGTGCTTTCTGTTTACGACACCTGTGTGTAGTGGACATAAACAAAGGATTACATGCTCAAAACAGCTGATCCCGATAAATAAAAAAATGGGATGATCAGGCCCAATACCGATCCTTCTGATATGATCTTAAAATCCTTAATGTATTTTGTTATACTTTAAGTTTCCAGTGACCATGCACTTCCCCTTTACATCAGTGTATCAAGTACTTGGTCCTGCTGTGCAGCAGTGTATGACGAGACTGTGCAGTGAGTCTGTATCTAAAAACAGTTGTACCTCCTGGCGGGCCGGTGCAGTGGTGCTCTCAGTGGACTGTGGGGGCCCCAGCATCCTCTAACCTGCACAGCTGTTCTCCAGGTCTAGAGCCTCTCCAGAGCCCGACAGTTCCTTCTGCTTTGGGGACCGCCCGCCCGGGGGGCATGAAGCACTAATAATAACAACATCCAACATGCAGGCCCAGGGTCAGACGCAAAGCGTGACCCTCCCCATCACAGCACCAGAACCTGGACAGGAGCCAGGACACAGAGCCACGCTGCAGCCTGGGAGAGCAGGGTGAGAAGGACGGGGGTGGGCGTATAGGGGGGTGAGGGGGGTGTGTGTCTGTGGGTGGCTGGAGCTTTCAGGTCTCCTTTCACTTCCTGCTTATTGCCCCTCCACCACCATTTTGGGGGTGGAGGAGGGTTTGCAGAGTGGGTCATTATGCAAGAGGGTGGGACAGGTTTTTGGATATATCTAGGAGCTTGTAGTCACATAGAGGCTCAGATTTTAAAATGTTGAGGCTAGATAATAACTGATAAATGTCATTAGTCGTGGAATGTACAGATGTACATTTAGTCAATTACTGTGCTCAGGTATGGATTTGAGGTACTTGTACTTTACCTGAGTATTTTCGTTTCATACTACTTTATACTTTTACTCCACTACATTTTAGAGGGAAATACTGTACTTTTGACTTCAATACATTTATCTGCTAGCTTAAGTTACTTTACAAATTAAGATTTTTGCATAAAAACAGGAGAAGAGTTTTTAAACATATTTGCTACAAATTAAATTACCAAACAGTTTATACAAGTACAGCTGCAACAATTATTAATCAATCAATCATTGATTCCCAGCAAATTAAGTGTCGGGTTCGGGATTTTTTAATGTTTTTTTAATGTATTTTTTTCCTTGAAGTTTGTTCTGCATTGGGCACTTTTACTTTTAATACTTTAAGTACATTTTCCTGATTATACTTGCTTAAGTACCATTTCACATCCAAGACTTTTACTTGTAACAGAGTATTTTCACAGGGTGGTACTAATAATTATACTCGCGTAAAGGATCTGAATAATTCTTCCACCACTGAATGTCATACCTGAAAAGGATAATGTGCCAAAGGTAAACTGCTGAAAATAGCATCAAGATGAAAGCGTTTTGCTTCTCAGCACCTGTGTTTTGCTGTAGCTCACCCACACATGTAGCACTGAACCGAGAGAATGCAAGTATCTTAAACGACAGAGTCGAGAGGCACAGCAATATCAGCTCATGCATTGAACTGGAGCTTCTGGATTTAGCACCCATGTCTCTAACTTAAATAGATTGTAAACTGTTTATTTGGATTCCAAATTAACAGAGATCTTGGTCAAAGAATGTTAACTTACATCAAAGAAAACTGGAACTCATGTGCTTCGCCCTGTACAAAAACTGAAACAACAAATTCCTGCTCTGAATAACAATCCTGAGTTTGTTATGCTCAAGCCTTCAGAGCACAAACACAGAGCTCCGCCCCAGTCAGGTCTTACAGGTCGGCCAGCGGTGCACTTGTGGTTTCTCACACACTCCATACGAGGGGGAATACTTGGCCCTAATTAGCACTGAGCATCTGGCAAATGTCAGTGTGTGTCTGTGTGCAGCATTCCTATTTACTTAGTAAGCCCGCTGGAAAAAAACACTGTGAGAGCATTGCAGCGTTTCAGACTGGGGTCCTGGGAGTGTTTTGTTATCCTATTGTGAGTGACATATGTGTAATTTAATAGCAGTCTTCTCACTATCCCCTGATTCTTGTGTACGGTTAAGGTTTACCAAGCATTTCTCATTCTACTGTAGGTCGCATACACTCCCACCAACATATCCATTACTGTTAGCTTAGTAGAAATACTCTGAATGGCCTTCGCTACTGGATTTGATTTTGTCATCTATTATTTCAATCGTTCTGTTTGCAAAGGATAATGTTCCCAAAGGATAATGCTTGTCCTGCAGCCAAATAATATTTTAATCACTACTTGTGATTCTGGGGCAGCAGTCGAAACTGAGAACATCACATGTGAAGAGAAATTTTAAAACTGCACATAATCTCACTGAGCTTTTGTTCCCATTGGGGATGTCAGTTTCGGTAGATTTTGCTTTTCATTGACCGACCCATTCCCCAGTAACTAAACGTTTAATTTTTAGGGAGAAAAAAACAATAAAAACAGTAAGGAAAATTACAAGAAGCCTATCCCATTCTGTTGGTTTTGCTGAATGACAGCTGGCAAGTCGCGTTAGCATGTGGAAACATGCACACTGCCCAACCTCCGGTCTCCACTGGTTAGCTAACGTTAGCTGCTCTGCACTGCACACCACCTGGGTCTGAAGCTAGCCAGCGGTGCCGGTCTCCTGACAAGTAGCCCCTTTGAGTAAGCAGCTTTACTTTTGGCCACAAAACCCCTTAAGTATTTGTTAATACTACTACTTTTTACACAGAGATCACAATAGGGCTGCCAGGATGTCCCTTCTTTATGCTGCCTTTGCATTTTTACACAGAACCAAACGGCGGCAGGAGCATGCTGCTCCAGTGTGTGATTATAAACTGCATGTGGCACTGCAGAATCATAAAGGTGTGACAGGCATGAAAAATACACAGCACCGGCCTCTGGTGTTACATAAGACATACATGTTGGCAGCGCTTTCTAAACAATAACAAAGGCATAACATGGCAACAGCAATCATTTGCTGTTTCTGTTATATGGTGGCTGATCTCATCCTCTGCTCAGAGAGTAAGGCCCTCCTGTACCTCATTGTTATCTAAATTTGCTGACATTTAAGGCCACTGTGGTTCTTCTTTGAGTTACCAGCTACTTTTCAAATCTCCTGCAGTGGGTGGCACATATAACGTGTCGTCAAAATGTCACACATCCTGCCCTCTGTCCCGTCCTGTCCTGTTGGCTGTCCTCTTTATGCAGATATGAATTACGGCACTGTTACCTACCATGGCGGCTTGAAGGCAAGACCACTCTGTCGCCCCATCACCAGATCATACCTTATATACAGAATAGCGAGGTACCACAATGGCACAATATTGCCGCTTTAAACAGGATGTGTAAAAGGGGCTTATGTCAGCACCACTAGCCATACTGAGACTGCTAACTGAGCTATCAGAGCTGACAGTGAGTTTGTGCTTCAAGATTGAGCCACTTAATGCACTTGATCAACCTGGGGAGAGACTGCATGGTGGGCAACGGAAGTATTATAGGAAGTCTGGATACAGCCATGGGGGCGGGGCCCCGTTCATTCCTATGAGAGCTGCTAATTGGCCCATGAACCAAATAATGCTCTTTTACTGGGTGTAGAATCAGTGTAGAATACCCAGATCTACTGGCCTATAGGGCATGCACATTAGACACTTACAGCAGCCAAGTGTGCCCAAGCGCAGCCAAGTGTGCCTGAGCAGGTAACCTCCACCAGTGGAGCAACTGACTTACGATTTAGTGCCTCACTAGCTTGAATGGCGGTGAAAATGTTAGCGAACTGGATGGCTTAAATGTATATAGTGAAATGAGGCGTTTCACAGGGGTTTTGATGCTCACAAAAAAACTATTTACTGATTTAAAGATGGCACTTTCCCGATGTAAGTCAATGGGGTAAAGTCTCTCTGGGCCAGTGGGCATCACATAACCAACACTGACGGTGTAGTTCCACTTTTGGCCACTACGTAAAATTTGCATCAGAGCCTGGCCTACTTCCTGGAGGCTTGAGGTGGACACAATGTTTCCATAGCAACGCTGCTGCATCAGCATGGTGTTATTTGTGGGAATCGCAAAATGAGAGACGCCACTAGTTTGCTCCAGAAAGACCTAATTTGTGTGCATTGCAGTAAGCTGAAGTGTAGCTAAATTAACATATAGACAGTCATGCTCAACCAGTCAAAAATGTTCTCTGTGGTTAACCGCTGACATTCTTAGCTCCCATTTAGTAGCAGAGAAACAACCTGTCATCACATGTTTAGCTACTGATATTATTCTACCCGCCCGAGTTATGACGTAAACTAACCACATATTCCCTAAGATATACTCATTGTACACTTTGTTCCAGATTGTAACACTCTACTCTCCTTATACACAAAGCTGATAGTATTCCAAAACGTAAACACCTAGGTGAAATCCATGCTCCTGAGGAAACAACAAAGACAGCAGTTCACAGCAGTTCAGTGCACTCGCTACGAAGCTACATAACAGCAACAGACAAGTGGAGTTCAGTCCAGTCAGCTTGATCGCAGCCTCGATCTCCAACCTGACAAGATTACACAGAGGCTTCCTGTCTCCTCGGCCGCACTGAGATACCATCTCAGTCTGACTTCTCGCTCCCCTCCCATGCGGCTAAGTCCCAGCCTCAGATAGCAACAATTACAGCCTAATGGGACAGTTTTAATTGGAAAACTACATCTAGGAGAGCACATGTTCATCCAACTCCACAGCACGGCTCATTTAAGAGATTAATACGCAGGCAGGTCGTGCAGTACAAGAAAAGTCAGTGTTAAGATTTAGTAACAGCTAGTCAAGGCGGCCATTCATGTGCAGATCAAAACAAAAAGCCCACTCTTAATGTTTTCTGTTGATTTTTTTTTTCTACAGAAATAATTTCACAATTAAATCCTCCATGCTGTGCAGCACATTGACACTTGAATGTTTCTCATTTTTCCAAATATTAATAACTCATTTTCTGTTAAAGCACACATTGAAAATTAGTCCTCCATGGATTTTCAACAAACTGGTAGATGTTATGTTGTATTTTGGTGCTGCACATGGAGTAAATGAGAACCAAATGCCACAGCAGGTTCCAGTCATTGATGATTATATGTAGTATGATGACTCAAAACTCACTGGGCCATTTGCATGTGTTCAAGCCAATTAAAAAAGCACAGCAAAGAGAAAGAGGGAGCGGTAAAAAAGGTTTTATCGGGCTCTAATGAAGGACAGGATTATTTCTACAAACATGCATCATTTGTGACAAAAATAACAAGTTTTGTCACGCAGCTGTTGGCTCACTGTCAATCACGATAACAAAATCCAGTGCTTTATTCGCACTAACTGATCTATTTTTATGTCGTCTGAATAGAAATCTGGCTTAATACACGCTTGATTCAAAGTGCACCATGATCCCAAATCATTTAGCCGACAAATGTAATCACAGACTGCAAGTTCTGGTCGTACACAGATGGAAATCAATTACCCTGAATATTGCTGAAAAACCATGGCATTTTCAGGACTTGTTCATTTCATGCACATCTGCCATTTATTCTAAATCATGATGAACATTTGTGTTGTTGTTTTTTTTATCGAGGAGATTAAAAATGTCCTGTGTAAAAACATTTAGTTGAAAATAATACCCCAACTGTTGCTGCTATTTTTAGATTTACTGGAACAAATACGGTTTAAATATGCACCGCCAAAGGAATCATGTCATGTTTACAGAGCGGGGAACCAGCAGACTGGACTCCAGGGACTTCTACTAAACTATCAACACCACCACTTTCATCACATCCTTCACTTGAGCAAATTACCATATCAGCAGCATGATCTGAAAGCGGTCCAAGAAACCGCAATTTCTGCTTTCTGACGCACAATTAAAAGATGTCAAACTCGGTTTCTTTTTCACTGTTTTGGTTCTGGCTGTCAGCGCATCAAACATTATCTTAAAGAGGACTCATTTAGCAGAGAAAAGGGACCGGCCAGGTTCACTGACGGTGAAGAGGGGGCTCAGTAGCCTCGGGGTATGTGGGTAACCAAGGAGCACAAAAGAAATGTGAACATGATAAGAAAAGCAGTGATGGTGGGAGGGTGGGGGCGGCAGAGGGGGAGGACTCCAACTTTCCTGCCCGGCTCTCTCCTGGGAACCTGGGGGCTAAGACGTTGGAGCTCCTCCACATAGGTATCATATTCAGCAGGTCCTTCAGTGCAGCTGGGCTCCGGTCCAGAACTGCCTGACTGTCTGTCTCAGCGGAGAGATGCAGAGGCGCCATAAGGTAACAGTAGCAGAAACGCCAACAGGTGAAACCGAATATTCACCCCAAGCTTGATACTGTTGTTGTCATTTCATAGAATAATGGCACTAAGCCTTTCTACCCGCTTTAATGTAAGTTACATGGAATTATTTGCATGATTAAACTTGCTCAAACATGGTAGAGAAAAGCAGGGAAATACAAGCATTAATGGATGTTACTCCCCTTTTATTTCTTTTGAAATAAATGAGAGAGGGTAGATTGAAATCCATGACAGTTTCAGACATAAATCAACCTCCCACATCTCCACTCTGACACAACATAATAGACAGACTGTGTCCCCCTTACAAAAGCGCAGCGACTGATGGCCCACTGCTGGATCCACTGTAATAGCCTCGACTCCTGAAGAAAGTGGGCTGCCTTCTTTAGATTTCAATCCACTGCACCTGAGTGGCTGCTTGACTGCAGATGGGGAATAAGCTGAAATATTCAGCCTGGATGTAGCTTTGTTTTTTTATATATAAACCTGACATACTGTATATACTGCTATGACATCTAAAAAACACCAATCTTTAGACAGATCAAGACAGGTGATGCAATGGCTTTGTGATCTCTGCCTTCAATATTTAGTTTGGACTGAAAATACAGAAAAAAAAATACAAATCTAAAGAAAGTAAACTGCTATTGACAGTTTATAAAAAATACTTTTCAAAAACACCTTTTGAAATGTGCATCAAATCACAAGTTGTGCTGCGAGTAACGATTATTTTCATCAGGGTCCCCACACCTTCTTAACATCAAACTGAAGGACTTTTTAAGGCCTCAGCATGGCATAGTCTGACATATGCATCAAGGTTGAAATACTGTTACAACACTAAATTTTTATGACAACTACCAGATTTCCAGAAGCTTACAGACAACAATATAAGATAGAACAATAAGATAGGGAGGCTTGAATGTGTGAACATTTCTCAATTGACGTGTTACATTGATGGCAGATAATATAAAATATATTTTATTTGTATTCCTACCCATATTATATATATCTGAGCACTTTCAATGACCAATGTCTATTTATGTCTATTTTAAAAAACTTTCAAGGCCTTGATATTCCTATTTCAAGGAACAGTGGGAACCCTGTTTCATTATACATTAATCTGCTAATCAACTGTTGGTCAGACCAACAGTCCAAAATCCAGAGATATAGGATTTATTGTAATGTAATGTCAAAGAAAAGCAGCAAATATTCACATTTGAAAAAGTTGGAACTATAACATGTTTACAATTTTTGCTTGAAAAATTACCCTACATGGTCGACTGACAAATTGATTAATTAACTAATCATTTAAGCTCTAATCAGAAGTGAATACTTTATACTTAGCCAAAGAGCTTTGATGATGAAAAATAAACATATCACAGGATGTTACAAGTAGGATCACAATTGTGCAATTACAGTTTATTCTGAAGTTAAATTACTGCATTTTAAGTGCAGTGTAGTGGCAAAACGGTTATGCGTCTATAGACTATTTCTTGGTTCGAACTCTGCTGGTTGCTGAGCCACTAGTCTAACTGTGCAAGAAAGAAGGTGAGCGTGTCTCCCAAAATGCACCTAAAACAATCCCCTTTATACTTTTGAGTATTTGCAGACAGGTGCAAAGGGACATGAGGGCCCAGGATAGACTTAGTGTGTGAACTGTGGAGAGAATAATTAAGCTTCTGTAAACTAAACTGTGTGGTCCGAAGGAGCAAAAGGGGTTTCACAGCCTTCTGACAACCGCACAGAGGCCTGCAGATCGTCCAAACAATCCATATCCACACAAGTTTGTTCTCCCGCTACACCAGATATGCAAGGACTGGAGTAGGTGCATCAACATCTTGCACAAAAACCTGACGATGGCTCTATTAAACAGTCTTGTACTGCTGGTGGAACTAATGAGACAGCACATGTGCCTACTAAACAATAATGCCACTTCCCACTAGCAGGTCAGTCGGCTGAGCTTGTGCAGTGCAATGTGAAATGTGCACTCACAGCAGAAAAAGCAGTGAAAACTACAGTGAGATGAGGCCCCTTGTGGCCACGAGTGGATTCAATCAATCTGAATTAGAGATGTGAAGAGTTCCAAGGTTTTGTCTTGTTTCATGTGAAGAGGGAGAAAAAATTGAAAATTGACCCGGCAGCCTTCATTTAGTGACAATGTGCTAAAGTATCATAAAGTATGATGGGTATTCATCACAGTGATCTGCACAAGCGGGGGCAATACAGTGGCACAAAGGTTTTCAATTGAAAACCATAATACTCATTAGTGTAACACTCAACATCAGCGGCAATCAGAAGTTGCATTAGCCGTGAGAGGGTGGGCCTGGACAAAATTACATCCCTAAAATGGCTCAAATATAAAAGACATACTGGAAAATGCATTAATCAGGCCAGCTGGGATCTATAGCACGGGATTATGCACTGACAAGACTACGTATATCGATATATTGTCTCGCTCATATACTAGGCCTCATTCAGGTGATATTCAAGTGGTGAACTGTTCAGTTTCTACAGCCCTGACAAGAATGACTACTAAAAATGTATGTTTTCTTTACATTGTCAAGTCATTTATCAGTTTAAGATCAGGAAGAATATGAGAATATCTACAAATACTAAAGAAAATACTGCCTCATAATGGGCCTCAAAGCAGAATACAGGAGGTGACTAACAGCACTAACAGAACATTGTGATTTTCAAGCAATCACAGAGCAATTTAAATATACTGAAGTGCCTTAAAAAACTGAAAGAAAAATTTCTTTCACTGATAAAGGGGACAGGAGCCCAGTGGGGTCTGTCATTGGGTTTAACCAAAAAAAAAGAGGAATTAAATTAATATTTCCCATTATATTGCATTATTCATAAGTATTTTATGAAATAAATTATTTATTAATCACATTAGATTAAGCAAAACACTTTGACTCATATGACAATAAACAAGAGATCCATATTAATGAGGAGCTATGGCACCATATGATCTAAAATGTTGGACTCCCTGCCATGGATGAAATAAGTAAAACCATCCATTATGAAACTGATCATTAATACTATTTTTTACACCCTTTAGACTGTTTAAAATGGGCCTAACCCAGTAAAAAAATGTTATAAATCTAACAAGGATATGTCTAGTGTATTTTTTGAAAACTTCATAGGGTTTTCCACACATTTTCATAGACAAAATGTCAAATCTTTTCCATGACTCTTCAAATACAAATAGTAAAATTTCAATTTCGGAAAAGCATGTGCTCCATATCTGTGGCACTTGCAGTCCCGGTTACGATACTTTTCTGCACACATGCACGCGCACACACACATACTGTACAGGAGAGTATGACTTCCCATAACAAATTCCGCCACACTACGTCACACATCCACTTAACCTGTCTCAAAGGGGAAGATTTGGCCAGTAACAGTCAAGAAAAATGAGAAGAAAGCAAATTTTCCATTAATATCGTGCAGCAAATTAGTTGTTTGAATTAATATGCCTCACTAAACATCGTACATCCTTCGACGCGACAACTGCACATTCAAACGTCGGTGCTAAAATGATGTATCCCGAAGCTCTAAGTCGACACATATTAAATTCGCTGGTATGTTACACTAAGTGGAAGGTTACCTCTGGATGATATCTGTGACATTAATTTCACCACAGGCAACTGAATTCCTTGACTTTTCCAAGACGTTCAATGATTTTGATTAATTTCAAGAAATTTCCATGCTTGTCAACGTGATTGCGTAAATCCATGACTTTTATACAATTTCCTTTTATGATACATTAATTCATTCGTGCTACTAAATGAAATTGAAATTACTGTGTTTCAATACACAATGATAATAAAATATCTATCTGAAGAACACAAAACACCAAAGACAAACCATTTCCAATATAAACCCAACTGGGAAAAAGGTGTCAGTTGTGACATAATGGGAAACACAAAGAGAGACTGCTAGTAAATATGACATGTCTAATACTTGATAATAGTCTAATGTTTTATGATTGTCCCTTGGCACCGCCATTTTTGAAACAGTGTTGAGAAAACCTGAAAGGGGCTACAACAACATCCAGAATACCTAACGCGAAGTTACATTAGGCTAACGTTAGCGAGCTAAAGGTAGCAATTTTTAACGCAGCAGCCAGTGTAATTTACATAACTACTGCTACTACTGTATGTCGTATCAAGAAGTTTTCGACTCTAACAGAAGCTACGCAAAGACTGCAACTTTGTAAGTACATTTTAAAAAGCTGTTTCAGTTAAAAAAGAAGTGAGCTTACCGAACCTCCCGCTCTTCATCTCCGCTTGAGGCGAAAGTTACATTAGCCGCTGCTAGCAAACGCATCGCGAGCCGAATTCCCGGTCGAACAGTTGACGGGGGAGTTGCATTGTGGGTAATGGAGGCGCTAGATTTTGTAAGGGAAAAGAATGTGTGGAATAAAATAAAATAAAATAAATACCTTTACAGCCATTTAAGCCATGATAGCTTATACCAAATCACACAGACTGAATCATCTCTCTAACTGTTTAATGGATAGTCATTGACACAATATTTGTACAAACATTCATGGTCCCTAGAGGACAAATCCTTTTGACAAAGACTTTTGTCTAATGATGTTAGGTCAAAGTTTTCATTTATCCTGTGAAATATCTCAGCATTTTGATGGAGTGACACCACAATTTGTATCAATATAGGCCCAATTTTAATGTTGCCCATATAGGCCTCTTAACACTCACAGACTTATTTGTCACCTAGAAAGTGTTTTGAGAGCTAAAGGCTGAAAGGTCTTGAAAGGGTGTAGATGTAAGTATACATGCAACTTTACACAACACCCATGCGCTAATATGTGCATTGTTTGTCTAGTGTGTTTGTTTTTTTTTGTACAACTTTACATTATTATGGTATTCTACTGTCTTTGTTAGACCTGCCAAGGGACTGCAGATGTGAATTAGCTCTAAACTATCATCTGGTATAGTGCATCAATGGTAACATTTACATTTTAAAGTGTACATTATCCCTTTTAAATAAATAAATGCTAATGATGCCAAAACATTTTGTGGAACTTTGTATTTTATTCTTATCTTTGCTTTTGCTCCCTGTTTGTGAACAAAATAGTAATGTTGATGGATTACACCTATTGCAAGCATTTTTTAATGTATTTTTTTTAAGTCATGCCATCTCAGGAGAAACAACTACACAGTTCTAAGCCCTCTTGGATCCAAGTGAGCAATGTGTACTTGTAAACCTGTTTTGTATTGTAGATGAGTAGCTTCTTCCATGTTTGTTTACCATTTTTTACCCCCACTTCAGGGCTTCCCTTCACAGTGTTATGGATTGTGGATTAACTTCTTCAGCAAAGTTAGCAGAAATGTGAACTTTTACTGAAAGTGTGCATAAAAGTCTGCAAGAAAACCCTCACACACTTGACTATTTGACAGTGACACAGCTCTAAGCCCTCTTGGATTTAACAAGAACGCACCCCGAAGTCTGTGAGCTTGTACTTTGGTATCGAGCCATTCATCGTTCCCATGTAATCTAATAGTTTTTGGTGATCCCCTGAGGTCTACTCCTAAATTTTTCATTCTGTCTTTAGGTTTATTGTAGTGCCACCACCAGGTCTACATTTTTGGATCAGTGTAAGCTGTCTGGACAACTAATGGATAGATAAGTGTGAAAGATGGTAGCCATTTATGGTCCCATCAGAATGAACCCTTTTAATCAGGTCAAAATTTCCAATGCTTTGGTTTAGGACAGAGCACCAGAATAAGTGCCATGCCCTGTATGCATCTGTATTTTGTGCAATTTACCATAGTTTACACTATAGCTGCTAAACAACATGCCAGCGTTATCATTGTAAGCAAGTTAGTAGACTATCAAAGACGCTTGCGTGGCTTAACTGCAGTGAGTTTTTAAATATTATATATGTACAACATCCTAAAGGTATTAAGTATCAGCTAGCAGTATACAGCCAGGTGCCAAATTGTTCAAATGCACTGCTTTTCATTTACGTAGGTGTTTATCAACGTAACTTTTTCCTGCTGTCTTTAATTTTTGTTTGCTTGTCTACTTTGTGTCCAAATTAAATGCAAGGTTATATTTTTCAAATGTGTCAATATGTTGTAAATGAAAAAAAAAAGATACTGAATTGTAATTTTTTATTTTCTTCACTACAATAAGAATCACACAGTTTGAGCAATATACAAAACGTTTTTCTTTATTTTCAGTATGAAGTGCTTCAAAACACACACCGGGAACTGTTTTGACAAAAGATCTTTAAAAAATGTCTACGATGGAGAAGAAGCAGGGTTTCTCTGCAGGGTAGTGGACCTCCTATCACCTGTGAAATATTACACATCAGTTAATCTCACACAATGTGATTAAACTCAAGAAACAAACTGGAAGTCTCAACCCTCCAGCTGCAGCATTCTCCTCTACTGTATATCAATATCAGCTGGAAAACAGACAGGTCTTCTCCACTGCAGTCTATCCACTGACTCAGCCACAATAAATCTAACTCTTTAATTACAACTGATTTTATTACATCAGAAGAGTTTCTTCTTGGTTGCAGCTAAAGTCTGTGGTGATGTGGGCTTTGTACAGACAGGGCAGACCACCTGTGTGTTAGAGAGGGATGGGCTCCAGGCCAGCAGCGTCTCAGAGTCACATCAGGCCTGTGAGGCAATCCTCTCAATGATTCTCCTGTAGTCTTCCACAACAACCTGATAACTCTTCTCCAGCTCCTCGTGCTGCGTCTGAGTGTCCATCTGATCCATGTGGGACACCAGCTCCTCCGGCCGCAGACACTTCCTCATCTTCGCCAACTCCCTCTGATTCTTCTGCACCACATTAAGAGCACAAACACACGCAGGTGAGGTGTTAAATCAGTACGGTCAGTTTCTCCGAAAGCACATAAATCTGGTAAGTAAGAGTATGTTGTGGCTCAACAAAAAGAGAAAAGCCATGAGCCTTTGTTATGATCATGAAGCCTTCATTCATGCCACACACATGTCCATCTCACTTTAACATAAAAGACACCAAGCACATTGAAATTCTAACTGAAGACCCGATGATTAGACAATGGGTTTATTTCTAATAAAGTTAAGATAGGTTATCTAACTGAGTGGCGGCAATACTGAGTACTGATTTACATTAAGGGCGTTTTCATATTAGGTACATTTGATTCGTACAATGCCAGCGTACATTTTTTTGTTGTGTTGTGATGTAGAGAACCAGGCGAAGCTCTGCTCCTGGCTGGAGGAGGAATCGCTGATGTCAAGCATGAAGCTCCCTGCCTCCAACCAGAGTGGCGACTGCAGTTCCATAACTGATTTAAAACTCGCAGATGTGTTAA
This sequence comes from Plectropomus leopardus, assembly GCF_008729295.1. Taxonomy (NCBI): domain Eukaryota; kingdom Metazoa; phylum Chordata; class Actinopteri; order Perciformes; family Serranidae; genus Plectropomus; species Plectropomus leopardus. The sequence continues at coordinate 18,076,422 of NC_056472.1, read as the reverse complement.
ATAGCACTCCACTTCAGCCGGTGTTCACACCTGATGTGCACTGTACTGCAGTACACATAAAATTAACTTAAGACCACCTTGTCAAGCAGACTCGGGCACAGATCGAAGTACCTAACTCGAGTAGAGATGCAATTATATTAAATTCTCATATCATGATAATCATGACCAAAATTACTGCGATAATCGATATATCGCGATAATGTTGAAATGTGCTGGAAAATGTTCAAAAAGTACTGATGCACACACTGAAATCATAGGATGTTTTCAGAAGGGGGAGGGAACAGGCTGCATGTTCAGCGTTGCTGTGTCTGTAGGTAATTGTTGCTGCTAACTTTGGCTGAGGCATTACAGTCTGACAGTTAGTGTCCAGAATTAACTTTTTGATTCGCCAGCCAATTTTGTAGAAAAAAATCTACCAGCCAAGCATATTTTTTACCTGTCAAAATAATAAATCATCTTTTTGTTTCGCATACATACATCTATTTCAGTAGCCTAAATTTAATTGAGATAGTAATGAATGCACAAGTATAAAATATATTGAACATCTCATCACCACAGCCTCTGTGTGTAAAAGAGTTTCCTCTGGGAAGTTGTGATGCAGTGTATCCGTCTAGGGCTTTTATTGTAAAAGGTAAGGACGGAAGAAGTGAAGCTACTGCAGTGTCCCTGTCAATATGAGAGCCGAACGAGTTTGCAGTGTTGGTTCAAACAACGGGGCCTCCGTCTTAATATCGCATAACCTTTAACAGTATACACGCAGCGTTAGCTCCCAGCAGACCAGCGGCTGGAGGTAGTTTAGTGATCAGCTGATGTCTCGTGCTGTAAACAGAGCAGAACGAGTAGCGCTCGAGACCGCTTCGCCGCACCGCGCAGGTGTGTGTGACACGGAGAGCGCGCGGGAGCGGCGGCACAGGGCAGCAGAGCCGTGCGCCCCTAAAAACGCACCGGAGACTCTGCAGAAGCAGAGTTCAATGTGACTATTTTGGCGCTGGGCGGGTGTTAATTTGGGACCCCCAACAGCTTTCACCGTGATTTTAAAGCACGGTGATCACCATAATTAAAATTTGAATATTACAAACCGTCGGGGAATTTAACCGCGATTACCGTGACAATAAACCGGTAACCGTTACATCCCTAGGCATAGTACACAGTGTTCACACTAATCAAACGCACTGGACTATGAGGTTGAGTGTACTCGGATCCAAGCCCCAGTCCCTAATGTGAAAGCCCTCTAAAATAATTGCCAAATTTCAGAACCTGAGATTGTATCTGGGTGAGAGTATGTGCTGTGTTCTGGCTACGATGTGGCCGCCTTAGGGCTGCAGAAAACCTGGGTGGCAGCCGGTACACCGCACAGTGGAGCCATGTGGAAACCTATAGATCACCAGTGTATCTGAAGCATTTTTCACTAACACACAACAGATACGCTCTCATTTTAATCTATGCAGCTGTCTGCACCAGCTCCATGCAGGCTTGTGTCTCAACTGAGTCTCATGGGTGTACCTGAACCTGGACATTTATTCACTTTTCTTTGCATAAACAGCATGCCTAATAAAACAGGAGCTGAATAAATATATTCCTTGAATTTTTCCCAGCAGCTGTAAATTTAGTCTTAAAGTAAAATTACACTATTTTTGTTAATAAAGACAGAAGAATTAAAAAAAGAAGAAGAAAAAAGAAAAGTAATGTTGGGTAGTGGTACAAAATTCCTGGTGCCAGTATCGGTTCAAATGTGAATGGTAGCTTACCCTAAATAAAGGGTTCTCCCATTGCAATTATTCATCAAGTCTGCTGTTTAGTTTCTTCATAAATGCTCAAAGAGGATGAGGGTCTTTATAAAGTCAGGTTTATTACTCTGAGGTATGAACCTTTGTAGTGAAATGAAGAGTGCTGGAAGGTTTTGGACAAACAAATTCGCTTAGTTTTGTGAAATCTACTGCCTGAAAAATCCCACACGCACATGAATGCAGACGTGGTCACTGGGGAATTGGGGGTAAGAGCAGAAATATATAATCCCCCTCACATTCGCAGAGCAGCGGCTTCTGCCATTCAGCTAACTACATGCTAAATCTCCTCGGGGAAGGAAAAACGCTCTGCATCTGGCTGCCAGATCTTTCCTTGCCACTCTCCCAAGGAATTCCTACTTCCCGCTTCACCACATAGGTCATTTCCACGTCAGACTCTGCCTTTTTTTTCAGACATGTGGTTACCCTGCTGACAGCAAATTCTCTAATGGCTGGTATGCAAAGTCTCAGTGAGCGGCTCAAACATAAAATGTCACAAGCAAACAGGATGTCGGGTGTTATGTTGGTGCATACAGATCTACTCAGTGTTTCCCACTGTCAAGTGTGGTGAAACAGAATCAGAGCAGCTTATGATATTCTGTTCAGCAGGCTTAAGTCTGTTACACTAAATCTCTGAAACTCAAAAAAAAAACTTGCACAGAAGAACATGAGCAAATAACAAAAGCGATTTCATAAAATTGCACTGTTTTCTCGACGAAGTTGGAAAAGGGCTGCAATAGCAAAGCTACAGAACTCTGAATGGAGGCAGCTTTTTGACAAAGTGCTTCAAACGCACTTTCATGAAAATTATTTCTCCCAAAGAAATGCAAATCCTGACTAATGACATGTGCCTGAATAGAAAAAAGCTCCAGCAGCAGCAGAACCACAGACGCCTGGTGCGCCCTATTGTGGATGTAACAATACGGCACTAGTAATCTATCAATTTTAACGGCACTGAAGATCAAATTTTCTGCTGTTTTAAAAGGTAACATAATAAACAGTGACAATACAGAGCTGTAAGTCCTTTAAGTGTGCGCTGCACACGGGCCACTTTGCTTCCTACATTGAACGTCTGTAATGGTTTGCTAACAATAGGTAGAAGACTGCACACTGGATTCTTGTTTGATAGCAACAGAGTAGACATTCAGGGTTATTTTTGAATAAATCAGGAAATCACTTTTTGACCCTGTTCATACTGGCATGTAAACTACTCTGAGGCTGTGGTGACTATGACCTCACCCTGTATGGTCCAAATAGCCTCTTCTTCACCTCCAAACGGTACTCTCTTGCTTTTTCTTCATCACTCATGTCTGTTGCTCTCAGACGCAGGATTTCATACACTCGCCTTGCATGTTTCTGTAGAGAGGAAAACAAAAAGAACCTTAATTAAAATAATTTTTACTTCATTATTCTTATGCACAAAACACTACCGTGCATCTACGGGACGTTATGATATATTGAGCCTCTACAGAGTTCTCACAGACATTCAAAAACAAAATTTAAAACATTTCCCATGATGTTTTAAAGACCCATTATATATTCCTTGCCCTAAATGCCAGCATATTGGAGCTACGTTACATCATCAGCTACAGTAAATAACTTTGCCATTATGCTACATTACATGAAAGGTTATCCATACAAGATTACTGTAACATTTCACAACACACAACAAAATTCCATGACTTTCCCAAAACTTTCACTATTAACTTTTACCAATAACATGACTTTTTCAGGCCTGGAAAAAGTAACTGTAAAATTCAATGAGTTTTTCAGGTTTTCCATGACTGTGGGAACCCTACAAATACATATACAAATAGTTAAATGTTCAAAGAAGTTTTCTCAGGCCCACGCAGTCTATTTATGTCACAGATTCCATGCATTGTTAATCAGTGACATAAACCAAGAAAGCATCTAAGAGCATTCAGGGGAAAGCAGCAAACTGGATTCCTAAACACAGAAATACAGACTGTTGTACTGTGAAAGAATGGATAATACATTTTGGAATAAGGAATATGCGTTCATTTTTAACTTGTGACCCGAAAATAACATCTGACTCTAACTCAGTTTTGTCAAAAATTTGTTACACAAATGTACTCTACTTCAAAAAGACCTTTAATAAATCTGATATACTTGCCAAACATACTGTGGTTCTGACATCTTTACCGTGATGTTTTGCTGCTTTTCTTAAAATCTTGTAATCAATAACTGTAGAATAAATATTTTGGGGTTTGTTGGTGGGACAAAACATGAAATATACTATAGACAGTTTGAAAGAAATGGACACAGCTGCCCTGACGTCATCCATTAGTTTGTGGACTACTGTTTCAAAGCCTTAAAGTTTGGTATTTTAGCCGTCACCATTTTGGAGTTTTGGAGCCAAAAGTGACCATATTTTTAGACTGTATATACAGACAGACAACATGACCGCTCCCTAAAAGTGATGCCAAAACATCACGATTGCCCCCTGGTGGCTGTCTGTAGTACAAGCCATAAACAACGCCCACCCCATGTTAGCCAACCGAACATAAGCTTAACTTAAAAATTAAAGTTAATTATATTTTCCCCCAGAGATGGTTTAGGTCATTCTAGGTAGTTCTTATTACCCTGATGTTTGTCCAAACAATCGTTTTTCTTTTAAATTTGGTTTGTTTGGTTTTTTTGATGCTATAAAAAGTGGATTCAATGACATGACTAACAGCTGTGACATCACAATGACATCACAAGTGCCATATGGCAATGTCTGTATCCACCACATTTTGTCTACATTTCTGTAGTAGTAGGAAGTAGAGACATGTTATCTATCATCATATACAGTCTATGCCACATTTGGACAAGAGGAAAGAGCTTTGGACTTGTCAGTCACACGGTAGCAAAGCCCTAAAGCATACCTGCCTTATTGTCCATTTTACTAAAAATAAAATAAAATAAATTAAATAGGACCATAATTTACAAAATGAAAAACGTGCTGGTTTGAATAAGACTTGAAACTAGCAATGGAGGCCATAAGCTCTTTAGTAAAATGTTTACTGAGGTAATAAATCAAGCGAGAAGTCTTAAAAAACTTCCATACAATCGGACTGTTTTCTGCAGCCAGTAAAGTTGCCCCCTGCTGGCCATTAGGTAGAATGCAAGTTATACAAAATATCAGTGGACAAGACTATTGATCAAGCAGACAGACATTTCTTCTATACTGCACAAACTATTATGACTTAAGAGACACAATGTTCCATGAAATAACTTGTTTAAACCCTGACAATTTCTGGTACTCAGATGACCAAAGCAAGAATGATTGTATAATTTCAATGTGTTTAGGTTTGCCAGTTTTGTTGGAAATGTCTGGAAGAGAAGGTAAGAAAATGTAATTACTACTTATTTTCATTAATTCAGTGCTACACAGTAAATGTCTTTGTCAGTGATCCATGAACTTGGTCTTACACAAAATAATATTGTAAATATGTACGCTGTGTTTGTTGCTCTGCTCCATTTTCTTTCTGTTTAATGTTTAAAAAATGTTCATGTCAGAAGGCTATACCACTAAGCAATAGAGGTATACTGATTGTAAAGCCATGGTTTTCCATCCTACAAGGGTGACTCTCTTTTAACCTGGCTAAATCGCCATGGTAACTTATGCGCCAATTTGAGTTGATTATGTTCTGAGTTTCAGCTTGACATCAGCTGAAAAGCACCTTTCACAGCTTCTTTCAGTAGTGTCTCTATAATCAGAGTTAGCAAATTAACAATACAGATTCTCAAACGAGAGAAAATGTTAAATACACTTTTTTAAAAGTGTTGAGCCGTCAATGTTAGATTAATGCTAAACAACGCCATGCAGTTACAGTAGTGCTTACTGAAAACATTTTTTTTGGTTCACATTCAGCGCGTCATTAGCCTCATTTTATGTGATCTCGCTTAGAGCCTGAAGCAGAAAGCCTGGGTTATCAGGAACAGCTGATTATCACCTTTGTGGTACCTGTTATCTCTGACTGAGGCTTTAGGGTTTGTCGAGCCAGCTTAGTCAACGAGAGCCTGACTCTTGTTAAACTTGCCTTGTGGTAAAGCCCTCTAACTTGTTTTGATTTTTATGGTGTCTTGTTAGCCCATGTGGGCTGGGCATAACTAATTGGATGACACAGAAAAAAAAAGAATTCATTCATTCATTCATGAAATAACCACTGGTTGCAGCCTCATACAGCACCTTGTTAATTTTCAACTTGTCTTGTGCCTCTTTGACCATGTCAGCTGAGAAGCCAAGGTGCAGCTTGTCCGCAGCGAAGGACGGCAGGTCTTGACAAAGCTTGACCAGCACATAGTCTCTCAGCTTCACGTAATTCTCAGAGGGGTCTTCAGCTGATAACAAACACACTCACACAATTAAATTCACACAAACATAGCTTAGTTCAACACTGTTTATATTGTGGTCAGTGGATATAAATGTTTGTGTTGTAGAGCAGCAGGGAAAGTTTTTTTTTTTTTGCCTGAAAACAACATATTTTAAATCTTTTCACAAGTTTTTGCAAGAAGCTGCTCACAAACAACAAAGACAAAGTATTTCTGAAGCTCAGTCGAACTGTTAGCAGGAACGTTCTGCCTATTCAGCTGCTAAATGTTAAGTTCTTTCTTGAAAAGGATTCCTCTCTCAAAGGACGCCTCTTTAGTATTCATCCTCTGTCTCCATGCAAAGAAACTATTTCGATCCAGCTAGTTTCAATAGAGCCTCAGCACATTCTGGTATACATGCCAGTCCTCCAAATTAACTCAACCCCTGGATCCAACGACTGCAGACAGAAATCATTTAAACTGCTTGTGGGAGACATGAGGATCTCAGATTAAATGTTTATCCACGCCTTCTTCAACACAGTAAATGATGCTAAAAAAAAAAGCTGCTCACCTGTGATGTCTTGCACTTTAGGCAGGCTGCAGTAAAATCTGTGCACAGCCTCCAGAAGCTGAGCTCCGTGACCTTCTCCTTGGAACGGAGGCAGGATCAACATTTGGCTGTTTAATTAAAGGGCAAACCCAGAGCCAATGAGGAAAACAGGTTTGTTCAGAATTAGTCACAAAAACAAATTTATGTGACAATCCGAACAGAAATTCTGTGATTCAAAGCGTGAAATAATGGATTGTTATCCTGATCCATCAATGCAACGAATCAAATCACATCAAAAGCTTATCTATAAAGTTGTTTTCAGATACAAATCACCCTGGTTCGGTAATGAAACAAAATCTGGTTGAATGGTTGGCTATATAAGCCAGTAATTTGGGCTCTTTGGGGAAGAGGATAAAGAAATGTATAATTTTCCACTCCTTTTTCATACAAAAGAATGGGCAGGCACGTGCTGCCCCAGCAATTACCTTACACGTGGTCGGGTTTTGTCTGGGTACACGTAGTAATTATAAACTGTCATGTAGCCAACAGTTGCGTAGAGAGTCTCCCCATCTTTATTGTACTTTTCAAATCTGCAGATAAAACACAAAGGCAAACAGGTCAATTACAGGCACACTCCCATGCAGTGTCCATTTTAGCCTCTCTGTTCTTCAGCCCTCACCCCCCCCACCGCCACCGCCACCGCCACCGCCACCGCCACCATCACCACCTCCCCAACGTCAGCATGTTAGAGCAGCCAGGCCCCGATTGGTACACCTGCTACAACCTGAATACATTATGCACTTAATTGGAGTACTGCAACTTAGAGGAAGAGAAGGGGTTGGAGGAGGGACTGAGCTCCTCAAAATCACTTCAGTCCATTTTGCCCATTGTCAGTATTAATAGTTGCCAGGGTAAAGAAAACACTGGCAGAGGCTCTTTTTACTGTTAAGACATTGTTCAGTGTTTCAAAAGACAACAGTATTCAATTCAGCTCTTGCCCCTGAAAAATCTGAAAAGGGCTTTTGGCACAAAGGAAGCTCTTGCCTGATCAACTATTCTCCTACAGGGGAAATATAATCAAACTGGCCTGGTAATTGGTCACAAGCGCTACAAAGGGGGGCTTTGTTTTTCAATGACACAATAAAGGCTTTAGGGTAGGGGTGGGCGTAGAGGAGGGTGTGGGGTGGTGGGGGTATGATGTCAATTAAGGAGGGCACTCACACAAGAAAGAAGTCCCAACGATCGTCGTCCGCGTCGATAAAGCTGGCAGTCTCTATGAACCACATGAGGAAAGTCTGCAGGCGCTCGTGGTACTCTTGGAATCCCGGGCAGGTAATATCAGCCTGGGGGCGAATATGAAAAAAACAATCGTCTGAAAATCGTCATAGTCAAATATCATCCGTGCAATTCAATCATAAGAGTAATGATAAGAGCAACGATAAAAAGTTGCAAACTGATATTAAAGGGTAAGTTCACCCAAAAGTAAAAAAAATACCCTTAGGGTCATTCATACTTTCTTTCCAGCATGCATACAGCCAATAGGTGGCACCAGAGTCAAAAGTTTCCGGAATACCAATCGTGGCAACAGTGGAGGAGGTCCTAATACGGTAACCTTTGACAGAATAAACAATTGCCGACAGCGGTGGACTGATGCCATCAAACACATTGCAACATGTGGACAAAGGCTTTTTCCACGATATTACAGTTTCGTTGGGTTTCATCATTTTTTAAAATATTTTTGTCGTCTCCTATAGTTGTTTCTCGCTTGAACTATGCTACACTGCCCCCACGATCTCATGTTACCTCTCCATCTCATCCGCATCTGTAAGTTTTTTAGAAAACGTGCACAAACACAAACAAAATGAACACAGAGTACAAACAGAAGGCTGTATATGTATCTAACAATGAGCATAAATAGGCACTTACCCGTAGCGCAATTTATCAATCTAGATCGTTTTATTGTGAGTTGGTGGGTGTTTCAAATTATGCCGCTCACCGACTTTCGGAGTGTTATCAGACCGACTGGATCAAAACCCGATAACGACATGAGTCATTTTGCTAGTGCTGTGATGCTCAAATAAATGTATCCACAGATTTCCAGGTGTCTCGTTGTACGTTGTACTTCCACATTTGGCCGCTATGTCAAATTGGCTTCAAGCCCAGTGCTGTTCCCAGGGGCTTGATCACAGCGCAGAAGGAAGCATGCATCTGCTGCTAGGACCAGTATGCTTGCAAATGTTACAGCTCAGCCAAGGTGGACACCATCAATGTTTACATCTCAGCATGTCATGACACAAGTCCATGAGGAGATGCACACTTCTTTCTGTGCAGTGATTTGGTTGGCGGGTGTAGTTTGGTTGACAGAAAATAGTTCCTATATGAAACTGCTCACAACAAGGTGTGTGAATAATCTTAAGTAACCACGTCATGATTTCTGTAAAGAGACATTGCTGTTGAGTTTTTCAAATGCATTTTGTGGCATTTTGAGCACCACAAGCCGAGCGCCAACAGGCAGACATCTCTATGGCTGATATCTCGAACACTTGGCAGGACATGCCAAAATACTCTAGATTGATAAACTGCACTACAGGTAAAAGAAAAAAATCGTTCATTCGGGGTGAACTCGCGTTTTATAATCTGTGGTGAGGTAGTGATGTCTTTACCTTGTGAATCTGGTATGTGAGCTCCCCAGCCTCCTCACTGTGGACTGTGTACGTGTGAAGCAGGGTGCCAAAGGGCTTGAAATTGGCGTCCTTCTCCAGCAGTGAGATGAAGTCGTCAGTGTTGCAGGTGAAGCCAGCGGGAATGATTTCCCGGATCTTCCCTTCGATATCATCTGGCTGCATAACACAATTTGCACAAATTTAGTTGTGCAACGAACAGTTGATTAATTTACAATCTAGCATGATTTTGTAAGAGTCATTATCATTAAGGTGACCTGTGCAATGCATTTTAAAACATACTTTATGCATACATTATGTATGTAACATACATTATGTATGTTGCACAGTACTTTAGCCTGGTGAAGTTGTTTTATTCTAAAATATTTGCATTTTTAATTCTGTATAAATATTTGAAGAATTAATGTTCTGCTTGTATTTTAGCAAAGACACAGAAATAAACTTGTATAATCATCATAAATCACAAAGTTTAAGGTGGCCTAAGACTTTGGCACAGTACTGAATACTCATAGAAGCATTTGTTGTTAAATAAGAAAAGAGGTGAAAAAGTGGTTAAAAAAAATCCTATACAATAATAAAACTGGCAGCATGTATGTTTTGTGGCAATGAAAAGAAAACCATTAGGCAATTAAAACTGTCAGCTGAGCAGAGACCACAGCAGCTCCCTGCCCCCTCCCCGCTGAAAAGACCACTTAAATCAGTACATTTACTACTTATGTTAAACCATGAATATGTGATGAAGTTGCCACAATAAAACGCATTTCTGCCTCTCACTGGGAAATAAAGTCTTATGAATTGATCTCAACTTAACAAACCTTTGGGCCATCCATAATAGAGGCCTCTCCTCTAATCCTGCCAAGTGAACCCAATCAAATGAATTTGCCCCTACGTTTTTCAAAGAGCCTCGGAGACAAAGGGGCCCTACCCTTGGACTTTTTACTCAGTGCAACCTGTGGTTAGTTCAGCTGTAATGTTTGCATTGTATCCATTTCCACAAGGATTGACATGAGAACACTTTGCTAAGCAGCCCTTTCACACCATTTACATGTGTGATGGGCATTATTTCAGCACAGAGACCCTTGCTGCTCGGCATTGAAAACTGGGAAATGAAGAAGGTCTGAGCAAAATGCACTACAAAAGGCTAATACAACATACTGCTAATTCCCCCTCCCTTTCAGACATCAGCTAATATCTAACTGGAAGTAATGCACCTGCAGCTGAATGCCTCTTAACCATTGTAATTGTTCAGCCACATTTCTAAGGAACAAGGACCATACTTAAAAGGCCATGGACAAACAAGTCCCTTTGTCCCGAGCACTCTCCTACGTACTAGACACTAAATTGCACAGCCTTCCAGAATAGATGCCTTAGTTTGGCATGAATATAAGTTAACAAAGTACCTTTCGAACATTTTGTTAATGTCTTTGATTTCTAACAATGAGCACAAAGGGAGTACAAACTACCTAATTTGTTGTGTTGGTGTTTTTTTTTTAATCTCTTTAATCTACTCCACAGACCAAACCATAATCCAAAATCTGCAGTCATTTTTTTCTGTTTAGAATTATTTGCAAAGTATTGGCTTAAATGTTTAAAGACAGGGCGTATTTACACAGCCACACTGATTATGAATGTAATAGAAATAATGACATATAACTACTACGGGCATTCAGCATTTTCCAGCCCGTGTGCACAAAAGGTCTGGCACTAGAAATCAGCGTCCAGCACTACGCCGTTTTTGGCTGATTTAAAAGGGGAGAAGGTGATGTGATGATGAGAGTCTTGTATCAGCGTAGCAGCTGCATAAACTCCATCTCTGCCTCCCCTCGTCTCTCTCTCTCTCTCTTCTCTCACCAGCTGCACCGCACCCCGGCCGTCCACATGCACTCAGAGACAAACACTCTTCAGATGCAGCCTGAACTCTGCTGCTCCCCTCACTCTCTACCTCTACACCAGCTGCACTCAAACCCTTAACAAGGTGAACACTCAGGGGTCAACGCTCAACACTAAAGTAGCGGCGCACGCAGACAGTAAGCCAGCCATCACATTTCAGTTTGAATATCAGCTTCAAACTATGTTCCCAAAAAGTCTAATGGCTCTCTTAAGGTTTAAAAACAGTCAATTGGTTGCCATGGCAAATTTTTTTTTGAGTTACCAGACATGAAAGTAATGTCTAGTCGGAAGGAACCATCATTGTTGCATGAGGTTATTTATAATTTAAGTGCGTCCAAAGCAGCAACAAATCCCATAGTTTATAAATTGCTCCCAGTAGCACCAGTTGAAGGACACATTGCCCTGTAGGGGAGCCCCTGCTGTTTCCACACAGGACAGATGTCCCAGAGTTGAATTATCTGATCTCAAAGGGGCCCTGGTTAATTCTTGTATTGCGTGTTTGCTGCATTGACAACTTCAGGAAATATTCAAAGCTGCCAGAGGTCTTTTGTGAGGTCTCAGAGAGGGGACTATCGGGACATTAAAGCATTTCGCTTCACTGTCTGTTTTTGCCCAAATACTGGCTGTTGATATGTAAATTTTTATGTGTGGCAATTAAAAATGGCCTAAAGTTTCACGTACTGATCAATGCAATCACTAGAAGAACATTAAAGTCTGGGTAAAGCAAAATTAATATGCATTCTGTTATTAACCGCCCAGCCGAATTTGAATGATTACAATATTGCCAAGTATATACATTTAGGTTTCAAAGTTGTGAAAAGAAGAAGAAAAAAAAAGTATTCTCTGCTCTGAGCTGCTGGGGGCGTGTTCGCCGAAGGAGCTGAAACAAAGAACGAGCCACTGCAAAGTCTCGGAAAATACAACAGTTTCAAGGTAGTACAGAATTATTATTATTAGTTACAATGAAGTTAATAGAAATGACAAACACTTTATAACACTTGTTCATTATTATACACTTATTTCATTTCATTAATGAAGTAATTTTCATTAATGTAAGTATGTCTAGAAGGTCTACCTTTAGAAAATAACTAAACATACTGTCTGGTTGCATTTTATTTTCAATACTGTTGATAAGCACATGATAGCAGTACAATACAGTATAACACAATATGATACATGATATACCTTAAAACTGGGATACTGCTGCAACCCTAGAAGAGATGGACTCTCGTTAGCAGCTAACTCAGCAGTACAGTAACATACATGGAGGAGCTCCTGTGCATCAACAGACACACGTTAGTAGGTAACTCGGAAACTCTGAAGAACAAGTGCTGCTCCACAGCGACAGACTGTTGTTCTGCAGTTAACGTTAGCACAAAGCACATAACAACAGTGAGCTGTAAAAAAGGCGACTGATACTATGCACTCTACCATTAGTAGTATTGCATCATCGAGCCATGATTTCTCACCTGCCCAAAAAATCCTGGACATGGAAATAGTGAAAAGCTGTTTAATGGTTTGACTCTACAATAGAGTACTTCACAGTTGCCAGTCTTTTAATGTATTTTTATCATGTATTTTCTGACATGTATAATGCGTTGATAAAGAAATCACTAATTTTGCTTTATTTAGACTTTTTAACTAATTCTCAGGCCATTAGTGGAGTAATGAAGTTAATAAATGAATGAATTATTGCAACAAAAAAAAAGGGTTGTCTCACATAAAAAAAACTGAATATAAACCCACTGAAGATTAGATTTCAACCTCAATGATTTTGATTGTTGATGACTTGAGCTACAATTCGCCTCCTGGAAATATATGTACATGATATCCAACCGTGTCACATTACTCCTCCTGCTGATTCAATCACACAAACCTCTGAAAATCAATGCCTCACGTTAAACCCCACGTACAAAACCTTTTTAAAACCCTTCTCTTCCGACAGAGAGGAGTAGGATTAGCGTAGTGGCGCAGGGGGCCATGGTGGGCTGAGATTTAGTCTAACAAAACAGGAGATCTCTTACAGGAATAATGTCACCACCCAGAGAGGCTCCGAGTTACTTCAGTTCATGAAGAAACAACATTATGGTGCCAAAACCTGTCCACAAAAGGGCACCATAGGTCCATCCAGCCCCCGTAAAGAATAATTGATCATACAATCCTGCTGTTACTCAATTATCGAAGCAACCACTCAATAAAGCTGCCCAGTATTTATCTGTTAAAGTTACAGTTTGATTTACTAGACTTCAGATTATCATGGATGTATATTTCAAAACATTTTGACACAAAAATTAATAAAACAAAAATCTTTTCACTTTTGTTGTCTCCTGCTGTTAGTTTTCCAAAAATGCAAATCATGTGACGCTGGGCATCAAAAAAAACGAAACTGCAAAACTGCACTCAGAATATTTCAAATGTCTTTTCTTTTTTTCATTTTTACCAACATGCTACAATGCATTTTAACATAAAATCACCAACATTTTTCCCTCCATTTTTTTACCGTTTCACAATAATGAGTCATAGTGGTCCTGGCGACACAGAGATGTTCTTCCTGTGATCTCTCCATCACCATGACAAGTCTGTGGTGACCCAATTCAGACTGCAATAAATCTGGGTATGACACTGGATGACCACCTCTGTGACACTCCCTTCTGCAGATTGATTATCACAAAGTCAGGATTTGTACATTCCTCACCCAACAGTCGGCACTGGTTCTGGTCCAGGCTCTTGTTATCTCACACCTAAACTACTACAACTCCCTTCTTGCTGATGTGCCGGCATGTGCCATCTGACCTCTGCAGCTCATCCACTGGGCCTTTTCCATTGTCACTTTTGGCCGCGCCAAGTCAAACCATGCTGCACCGGTTATTGCTTCTATTGTCAGTTTTTGATTTGTGCTTCTGTTGTAAGCCGCATCAGAGATGGACCCTCTCTTTAGTAGGGCCAAACGGGTGCCCAGCTGCCTCTGAGCAGGTAGCAGTGACATCTAGTTGACCGCAGCAAACGCCCAATGACTCTCTTCTCCCCCAAAAACAACCGTGTGTTGAGATTCCACTCACCTCTGTGAGATCACACAGGAAGATGCTTCTGTGGCTTCTAACTGAATCTCTGAAGTTTAGTTCCTCTCTTGATCCCTGTTTTTATCTTAAATAAAGTGTTGACTTTCAGCTGCATTAGTCATGTTAAGTTGCTGCTAATGAAAACACAGTCCCTTCTTTTGCTGCTTCACAATAAAAGCTTTTATATATAGCATGGGACTTTTATTGAGAAAATTCCAGGGGTTGCCCCTTGAAAGTTGGAGATTCGAACCATTAGTTGGAGAACCCCTCAGTCGACTGAGATTGCGTTGAATCAGAAGTACTTCTGGGATGTTTTAGTCCCAGACTTTGGAGCAAAGTGAGCGCTCCTGACTTTCATACTACTCTTTATTACAGACTGCTGCGTAGACGAAAGCAGCAACACAGAGGGGATGAGACTTCCCCACAAGGCTCTGTCAAAATATTATCTTTTCTCCTTTCCTTAAAGGTGGTGAATTTACAGCTCACAGCAAGTTAATATCACACAGTCTCTGGCTTTTGTTTGATACGTCGTTCCTGCAAAAAACGTTGTTGCACATTGCCGATCCACTGTTAGCACCATTAGCTTGTTTACTTTATGCCGCTGTTACTCTGAAATCTGAGCGTCCTGTTGAGCCCCATTCAAATTTCAAAACTTTATATGAATTTAAAAAAAAAAAAAAAAAAAAAAAGAACAACAACTCTAAATCATTGAATATTTGCATTGAACAGCCAAATCTAATTTGACATGTCTGAGTTGGGTACAACCCTAGAAAAATCTAGAGGAAATGAAATGTGTTTTTATCAACAAATTAGCGGAACTTTGTAAGAAGCTTTTCGTCACTAAAAGAAAGTCTACTGATGCGGCAGAGAGGAAGAAAAAAATCAGCCACAGCCGCAATGAGATGTGAGATTAAGAGCTGCAGACAACAGGTTCTTGCTGCACATCTGCAAACAAGCAGAGATAAGCAAAGATAACAGAGGACTTCAGCCGAGGACTTCAGCCGAGGATCAGCCCGCTGCTTTTAAACGTCATCACTCAAGCCGTCATCAGTTAAAGACACACTTTCAAGCAGGTAGCCATGTTGTTGTAGAGACGCAGATCCCATCTGCACTGAACCAGAACATGCGTGTGGAAAAGGGGCACAAAATGCTGCAGCAGGTCTTCAGTTACCCAGCTCCTCCACACCTGCTCCTGGTGGCTGCTTGAATTCAAGCAAGACACTAGTGCTTGCCTATCCAGGGCTGCGTTTAGCCCCCACAAAACATGGTAAAATGTCTTTATTGACAGAAATGGTTGTGCGTTGAACACCCTGTTGTGTTACACAGACTCACTGTTGCTAAATACTGCAGGGTATATTACATTTAAATCAAAGGGGCCTTACTGGCATGGGAAAAGTTATATCTACATTGCCAAAGCAAGTGTGGAGTACAAACAAAAGAATCTTTGTACAATAATTAAAGATTTCCCAGAAATTGGCTGACACCTCTGACACACCCACCAAATGGGACAAAACATATCTCAAAACCCGTTGCACACTATTTTAAGGAAACACGTCGTTCAACCTGAAAACTGTAGCAAATCGGTGCACACTGATTTGAGATAGAAATGCCTGAGGCTCATCCAACATCCAGAACAGTGTCGAACCTTACATCCCAGCCCGTCCACAACAACTCTGCTACAGCCAATCGGCTTGCTACTGCGTCAATAGGCAGGGGGCCAGCTACCATAATGGTGGCGCGAACTCCCCATTGACAACAGAAAAGGACAGCGCTTCAAAAACCACCAGAAGACCAAACAACTGTTTTTTACAACACCCCCTCTTTAAAGCATAATGGAGCAGCTTTGGATAAAAACATGATATTTCTGTAGGAGGCATGGTGTTTTGATCACACCTTTGTTCTTGTGCATGTTCGAGGCCTATTTTGTTCATACTAACAGACAATAAGCACCACATGGTTACCCGTCATCATTACAATTACATAAGAAAACAACTGTGACAAATATAGTAAACAGAGACCCTGATTACAACATTTAAGAGTGCTAGAACTTTACATTAAAAGGAATGAATAAATGCGTACCCTACCTCCACACAATCAAACGTGTCAGTGACTTTTGAGGAATATTTCACTTTGAAGAGGGTGCTCAGGTTTCCGGCAGTGTAGAAGAGCTGTATCTGAAGACCTTTGTATCCGAAAGCGACCTCGCTGCAGACAAAGTAATGGGATTGATTAAAAATAGTAGAAAGGTTACACATGTTTGCCTAGGACAGTGATTTATAAACATAAAACAATAAAACAGATGTTTTATACAGTCTGGGATACATTCATATCAGGGGGACAATAACAAACCTTTCATAATTTCTTTTTAATGACATTTATCAAATATAAACCTGGAGCGAATGATAGATGTGTACTGTACGTCTGGACAGTTTATTCATTGTGTTGCATTATGTCTTTCACCAATACATCACAAGCAGTTCATGGCTCAATAGATTTTATCATTATGCAACTGTGTGATTGAGCTTTACTAGCAATTACGCTTGCTGAAATAATTAATGCCCCAATTACTGAGTTCCCTTTGAGCTGATTGCAGCAAGTGCAAAAATAACCAATCCTAGTTTTGACTAATTTGGAAATGCAATTTAGAGCATAACGGCACGCTACTGTAAGCCTACACACAGACACAGGTGTCACTGCCAAAACCATAGTAAACAGTAAATGGCAATGGCTCTTTGTTCATCACATTAGGCTTATAGTTTGACTAAAACAGCATGCAAGACAGATCACTGTTCATGTTCGCATGTTTTTGCCGAACTGAAACTAAACTTCCCTTCATCCTCTACCAAACTAACTATGTAACAGACTTCATATTAGCAGGTACTCACGACTACAACTGAATTGAGAAAATACAACATTTGATTTAATACTAGATGACTGAAACATGTAAAACATGAGTCAAAACAGAAACTCTGTAGTGTTGGCAGGCTTGCTCTTAGGAAAACAAACATGACGGCTCAGTTTTCAGTAAATACTCAATGGGTTCAGCAGGTTACAGGAAACGGCACATATTTATTGGTTTTTAATGTCATGGTGATGTGATTAAATAATACTCACTCGTCCCCATAAACCTGGTGGCTGTACTCAGGGTGGAATGTTGTGCCATCATCCTCAACATCCTCCGGAAAGCGAACTGGGAGGAGAGTTCAACCAGTTTAAGTGATGAATTTTATCATATTTACTGACACAACATATGACATAAAGCAAAAAACATACCAAGCTTCAAGCATATAGCTTCATTGGTGTCACACTTGTATTCAGCCAGTTTCTTCTCCATGGTATTTACTCCTGAGGAAAAACGTAAACCACATACCATGTTGAAATTTCTCAGTTTTTTACAGATGTTTCAAAAGAATAATTTATTTCTCCATTCAATCTACAGTGGTTTAATGGTCATTTTAATGATTAATAATTTAAATGTTAGCAGCAGCTTGTGACATCACAACATGTGGCTAGCTGGATATGATTCTGAAACAAATGTGATTAGAAAATGACTGCATTTAGATTCTGATACAAAGTAAAGCACAGTGATGAAGACACAGTTGGCTCTAATGACAAGTGTCCTGTAAATACTTCTGGAGTGGGAAATTATTTATGCCAACATGTAGATTCAACCTCATTTTAACAGCATTGGAAATAGCATTGATGGAAAAATTAAGATACTCTTATAACTGATGTTACCAACAACTTCTACTGAAACATGCAGAAGAAAACAGTAGCAGCTCCTGCTGACTGATCATAGTACGAGTGGACTCTGTAACCCCCATAACCCCAACGTGTTGCTACATTGCTTAATCTGCACACATCACGGAGTAACATAGAAGCTTTTTAAAACTGAACAACTGTACAAAAACACATGACTTTGACATCAAGTCTAGATAAACTTAATTGTTCCTGGAGTGAAATTCGTCTCGGGCAACAATGCCACACAAAAACTGCAATCACAGCACGCTCCAGACAGCAACGCACATCCAACAGACACAACAGAGAAACAGAACAAACCAAAAACATCTTGGTTAAGATCACTTTGACCAGGTGCATGCAATACAGACAAAAAGAATTAAAAAAGAAAACAGAAATCAAAACAGACAAGAAGTTGGATTATCAAAAGTACAAAAATATATCTGTATACAGAAAATAAAGAGTAATAGAAATAAATCAAGGGCTCGGGCTGTTGTAAATCATATTAATCTATAATGCACTTTCAATGCATTTTTATTATTCATGCACTTAAGGGCTTTCACATAGGACAGAAAATCATTATAAAACACATTAAACCTATGTTTCACTGTCATATACTTATATTTGTGTAGATACAATTTTTCCAAGTATTAGGATATTATAAACATAAAAGTTAGTTTTGCCATTATCCATAACAATTCCATAAACAATATACTATTGAGAAAAGTTTTCAAGTTGAACAACCTTTGGGGACAGCCGGTCGTGTATATCAATCCAAAAAGCATCAGAATACATACACAGGAAAAAAATAAATGATAAGAGCATAGAAACTACTGAGGCCATAAATGGTGGACAAAAGTATAGATCCTGACAATTTTAGCTGATCTACAAGGATGAACTACCAGTGATTCTTTAACATGAGTAAATAAGAGTAAATTATATCAGAAAATGCATCAGAGGGAATGTAAGTATCCCAGCATTCATCCACACAGGCACACATTCAACTCGACATCCAAGCGTTACATAAACACACAAACACACAGTGTGCTGTGACAGCCTGATAGCATGCTACTAATGTTAGCAGACAGGCCCCTGCTGCTGCTTCACAACGTTAGCTTAGCCAGCGGTGTTTTAACCAGATACAGAGACGGTTTACGACTCCGAAGAGATAAAAACAGGGCGAGCGCCCGTTTTTCGCCGAATATGCATCAACGCGAATACGGCATTATTAAAGCATGAAAGCCTTTAGCCACTTACCCGCCATTTCTGCACACTGTTGTGCGGAGTGTGTTGTCCCAAAAGACCCGCGGAATCAGGACGACTTCCGGGTCCTCGTGTTTCCGTTTAAACAGGAAGTTGTTTTTTTCATTAACGGTTTTTGTTCATTTCAGTGGAGAGATTTTTAAAAATTGACTTTGCCACAAACGAAACCGAGTAATGTTATTAAAATTGTTATATTTCCGACAAAGACTTACTGAAAACACAAGAGGGTGAGTTCAACACAAAAATACACCGTTTACAAACAGAAATTATTATTAAATCATTATTAAATAAGGACTGTAGCTAACGATTAAATTCGTAATGTTATGATAACTGTAGAGCTAGCATAAATCAGCTGCGGTTATTTTTGTGTGTCCTCACTGGTTAAATTTACAAACTGACTATTTAGTCCATAAAATAGCATAACCAGAAAGGAGAAAAATGTCTATCATAATTTTCCAGGGCAATAACTGACGTCCTCCAGAGCTAATGTTAGCCTAAACTTTACAAATCGTTGTATATATATGTATATATAAACATCTTATAACAAATTAAATAATGACACAAGTAGGTACAAACCAGACAGACTAAAATAAATAATAAAAAAAACCAACATCAGATATATAAAATAAACGAGACACAAGTATGAACACACACACAGTAGTAATTAATTATCAAGCTGTAAGATTTTCATAGATTAATAGTTTTGGTTAGTTTTTTATTACATATTTTATACATATTTATATTTTGTATATATATATATATATATATACAACATAAATATCTATCTATCTATCTATCTATCTGTTTATCTATCTATATATTTATATATATATATATATATATATATTAAAAAAAGTGTTCTAATGTTTCTACCATATTGTTACAGAAGTTGCATTTGTCATTCATATCAAGGATGTACAGTATCTACAAGTAACAGAAGTTACAGGATAGTATTTGTGTATAATATAACGGTTTGATTTTGTTGGTTAGCACATATTTGTAAGGAGTCCAGTCAAATAAATATTCGAATCCTGATTGTGAATTCCATTTTGCTGTTTGACATTTTATTGTATTGTGTTTGTATGATTCTGCAGAGTACAAAACCTAGCAAATATCAGGTTTTGCTGAGTCAGGCAAGTGATTTCTTATGTTTACCTCCTCATCAAAAATTAAAAACAATTTAAAAAATATAGTTTTTGTTGTGCAACCGTGGGACTTTTGCACACAACCCCACCTAATTTTGACAAGTTAGTGAAAAGAAAGAAACTTTTCTTTCAGCAAGTGGTAAGGTTAAACTACAGCGATATCTCAATAAAAAATAAACAGAAAATGACTCTTCAGGGGAAAGTGCACTTGTGAACATCCCTCTGTGCCCGGGTAATGCTGTGCTATCATCCTGGCCTCAGCTATTCTGTCCTCCAGGTGCATCAATGAGTGACCTACCCAGTCATGTTTAAGCCACTGTAATTTTACCTCTACTCCACTGTCAGCACTAGATTATCCCTTTCCTGAACAATACCATACTTTTTACAATCCTTAGGCAACAAATTGTGACTGCATGGAGGCAATACATGCTGCTTGATCTCTGAACTTTAAACTACAGTCGTTTGGACTTTTTTTCTGAATGAGAATATCCCTCAATAGAGGAAGGAAACACAGTGCTGTAGTGTTTGACAGTTTTGATACAGTCAATCATCTGGTGGACATTTGCGTCAAAATTCAAGAGTGTTTGTCTGCATTGGCTCATTCAGTGGCATGAATATGTCACATGCAGTTAAGCAGCAGTGGCTCTGGTCATACAGCAGTTTAGCCGTTTATCACATGGCTGGTGGTTTTGAATGTTGTGTAATGATAGGAGAGTGACAAAAGAGACACTACAGTCACTTCTGCATTTCACAAATGAGCATTTCATGTGGTTAGATAAAGTGAGTGTTGCAGGGCTAGAGATAACAGCCAAAATTTGTTGGCAGAGAAGGTGACAAACTACACTGACTCAAGATTCATATTTTACTTATTTAATTTCTATGATTATTTTTAAAAAAATGAGAGACAATATCTCAATTAGAAATGTGGTGCATTATACCTCATTATATTTATATAATAGCTGTAATAAACAAATTATTTACTAACAAAAATTAGATCACAAATTATAATTAACTCCTGGAGGTTTCGCTGTTCCTCGTGTGACCAATAGCTAAGCAATTAATATTAAAAAGTGTGCAAACATTAGCACATTGATAACTTAACTAAACTATGCTTTACACTTGAATGCTTGCTTCACATATAGATGCCTGAGTTCATTTTATTGAGTTAGGATAGGGAACAGAAAACAGTGACACTGATATCAGTGACATAAATATAAACTAGAGACCCTGGATTACGCTGCATTGTCTCCTTTAAATCCCCTGCGCTTATGAAGGCAATATGATTCCTGTAGGGAATGGTGGGCCCCGCCACTTAAAATGAGACCTACCATAGGGAGTGAGTGGTTGTTGCCAAATTAAAGTCACCCATGAATTATACAAAAAACATGTATTATGTATATTATGTAGTGTATCTATTTTATACAGAATCTCAATTCCCATGGGTTGCTGTTGTTGTTTACTTTAACTTAAGAACAGAGAGATAATTTTGTTAATTTTTTACATAATATTTGATCATATATATTTACTTTATATATGAACTTGCATAATGTAGTGTTGTATATATATTTTTTGTACTGATTGTATTGTTTGTATATTTATCGAACACATACTGTTGTCTGTTTTTATGTAGTATCCTATGGACCTCTTCCTGTACTCAATTAGGGCATTATTGTTATTATTATTATTATTTATGTTGACATATACTACTAAAACACTTGTTGCAATTTTGCTGCGGTCATATTGTCAAAAATATCTTTATTGCAAAAACACCCTGAAATATCGTGATATTATTTTACGCCCATATTTTTCACCCCACTCCTAACCCTCCACAAATAACGAACAGTCCCTTATGAGATGAATGTATTATCGGCATACACAGCTCGTTTTATAAAGTAAAATATTCGTAGTTTTCTTAAAGTTTTTTTTTGCCATTAGCCACATCACTCTTCACACCTTTAGCGAATGCATCCTGTGCTCTGAATAGTTTGCGGTCCTGTTTATTGTCTGCAGGCACAGTAAGCAGTGTCCTCGCGTGACCCGTGCAGACAGGAAACGCTGTCACACATCTGCTGACCACCGCCTCTCTGTCCGGAGTCTGCCTCTCTCTCGGCGGCTCCTCGGCCGTAAAACCGCCCCGCCGCAGATAGAAAAGGACAATACTTGGCTAAATATATATTTGGTGTCTCAGACCTCGGCGGTCCTCCTGTCATGCCCGCTGCCATCCTCGTGCCCAGCGCCTGCGCCAGTCCACTGCAGCTGACGTCACACCCAGCATGGCGGTCAAGGTGACTCCGTCAATATTTCTTATCAGATATTAATTTTAAAAGGCAGTAAAGCGACCGTCGGATGCGGAGGACAGCATGTCTGTGCGGACGCGTGGGTTTAAAGCTCTTGTCTTAAATGCAGCGGAGTCCCCCACTCGTTTATTTCTGCATCTTTGCATAGGCGCATCTCTGCCGGCCTCGCAGAGACAACTGTAATTTATTTCCTCTGTTGCATCTGTGTATGAGAGAGACTTAGTCTGAAGCGGTTTTATTTGCGTTTTTTTTTTTTACATGCAGAGTGATGCAGCTGTTGTTACAGTCGTCTGTGATCGATCCTAAAAATCAAAGCTAAACAGTAGCAGCCTGAACTTCAGTTTTATTTACAGATTGAACATATGGCATAGTGTGGCACCACTGTGATGATCTGAGTCTGGATTTTTTTTATAGCATATTCCAACTTGTGTGTTATAGGTGCAAGCAACAAAAAGAGCCAACCCCAATGAGTTGAAGACTATTTTTCTGAAGGTAAGACTCACACAAACAAAAACATTTGGAGCTTTAACCACCACTGCAACCACAAAATTGCATCCAAAAAAATGTGTGTTACAAGTCTGTAAAAGTGCTGGAGCCAGTGAGTAGTTTCTGTGTGGTGTCCATTGGGATACATAGTTCAGTAAAGGTCACACACATGCTTCGACTAATTTTGGACCTGCTTCAACAGAGAATCCCCCTCCCTTGCTTTGACTTCCTGTGTGTTTTGATCTTAAACTTGTTGTTGGATTTCTTATTTCACTCTGTCCGCTACCCTTAAAAGAAACAAACCCCTGCCATTTGTGTGTAGTCTTGTTTAGACACACGTCTTGTTTGGAGTATAAACTTGTTCCTGGAAGTAAAGACTAGGTTTGATGTACAAGTCGCCTTATGGTCCCTCCATATCTCTTGACTCCACTATAAGAGGGCTGCTTAATTTGTAATGCATATTCAGGTGGAAGAGTTAATTACTGGAAGCTCGATCAGACTGCCTGTATAATTTGATTAAGAACTACTTGAGGCCTACTGTGAGGGTAAATGGATACACAATCATGTGATGGAGTAATGTGGTAATAAATTGCTTGGAATTAATATTTTCACTTAAAACATTAATTCAGCAGAGTGCATTGAATTGTAGCCCTGAAAACACTTGGCGTGAAGGTCTCCTCCCACACTCGTTCTCTGTTTATCTCATGCTCTCTCTATCTGAGCTTGGCTCACACCCATGAGCGTGGCCTTTCTGTTGCCAGTTCATGTGGTGCTTGTGTTCCCAGAGCTATCTCTGTTCCAACTTGAAACCCAAACCCAGGCTCTATAAATGACCTTACGTCTTAAAGCGCGACTGAGACCTCGGGTTGAGCACAGAGCTGTGTTTGCTGTGCATGTTTTTGCTTCAGTTGAGTGAACCACAGTAACAACACAAAGCTCACAAGTCGATGGTTATTGATTAAGTGATTGCCACTGTGAGTTTGTCAATTACAGTTTGCTTTGGGTGTAATGATGACGTATGCATGATTTGTTTACTGTCAGAATGTAATCCATACCGTTTATACTGAGGTATCCCTTTAAGACAGCAGGTACAGTCTGTGTTTTTTTCAGATCATCTCAAGTCAATGAACAGGACTGATTTATGTTCATATTACGCTCACATTAAAGGGACCGCTCATCCCTAAATCAAAAATACATATTATTCATCTTTACTGTAGTGCTATTTATCAGTCTAGCTTGTTTTGGTGTGAGTTGTTGAGTGTTGGAAATATCGGCCATAGAGATGTCTAACTTGTCTATAATATAATGGAACTAGATGGCACTTGGCTTTTGGTACTCAAAGTGCTAAAAAAATTACATTGAAAACCTCAACAGCAATGTCTCTTTCCAGAAACCGTGACCTGCTCATTTTACAATCATGTCTTCCAGGCCTGGAAAAGTAATGGAATCAGTAAAAATCATTGAACGTTTTGGAAAAAGTCTTTTATTTCAGGGTCATTTCACTCAGTCAATTTTTTTTGTGTGTAATTAAAGTGTTACAGTTATCGTTTTTGGTACAGTAATGGTAATACTACTACTACTAATAATAGTAGAAGTAATGATAATATCAAAAACAACAACTACTATTATTATTATTATTATTATTATTGGTCCTTAAAGAGTCATGAAACTTGAACATGAAACCCTGGGTAAATCACTTGGATGTTTTGCATTCAGTACTTACATCATTTCTTTCTGTGCCCACAATTCAGAGTTTACCTGCGTTTCTTGATTGTAATTCTCGTATCCTATGAGACATGTACATATCTTATTATTATTATTATTATTGTTATATTAGTTTGTTCTATTCTATTTTATTTTATTCTATGTTAAGTGCCTTCCTTCTATATATGTATATATATATATTTGCATTATTTTGTCCTTTTTAATTAATATTTCATCCAGTTGCTGCTGTCTTATTTGCTGCTGGAACAAAGCAGTTTCCCTCACGGGATTAATAAAGTATTTCTATTCTCTGTCCACATTGTTTACAGCTCTGTCTGTGTCTCCCCTGCAGTATGCCAGCGTGGTGGAGGATGGAGAGCATTACATGACCCCCAGGGACTTTGTACAGAGTTACCTGGGTCTACATGCACAGCCTCAGTATAATCCCAAAACTGTGGAGCTGATAGCTGGAGTGGCTGACACGACTAAAGATGGGTGAGTACCAACAGTGATGAAAGCAAAGCAGCTCAGTGGAAGTCCTCTGTTAATGCAGAGGTATGTCAATACATGCTACATCTGTTTTTTTCCTCAACAAATGTTTTGTAGACCTCACTTTTAAATTTTAGGGGTGAAGATTTTCCACGCTTAAATTTCCAGTGTGAGCTGTAATAAATAGTTTTGTCCAAAATAGCCTCTTGGTGTGTCTTTGTACATTTGTACAGTGAGATTTTTTTTCATCTTGTATGATAAACAACATGAGTCTTCCATTATCTTGACATTTCTCCATCAGTTGCAACAGGTCTGTCGTTGGAGGCAGCTGCTGCTACTTCAGTCTGTAAAAAAGTAAATAATACATGTCATAGTTTGTTGTCCTGAGAGCAATATAAGAACCAAGTGAAACTGGAATTTGAAGATTACATGCTGTCAGCACAATACTACAGAACATGAATGGGCTTTATTACACAAGATGACAAGCGTGTCAGTCTTAACTAAAGGAAGCAATGTCTTGTTAGCTGTTATGAGAGGATGATGTTGTGTTTCATGTACTGACATTAAGTCATCACATGTTCTTTGGATTCCTAAACTATGTGTCACAAATTCCTGTACATTTATTGCACCACCTGTTTTTCTCAAAAAGTAAAATTTAATTTGCTTCCTTAACTTTCATTAATGTTGAACCAGATAAATGTAGCTTTTATGGGTATTTATCACAAAGCAAATCACATTCCTTTTTTACCACCTGGATGCCACGTGATCAAGCAGCAGTTAACCTTTAAAGCCTCTTTGACACCCAATTTTCATGATCTGTGTATAATCTTCACAGTGCACCGCCTGTTGTGCTCTGTTCATTAAATATTCTTCAGATTCACTGAAGCAGTGTCCCACTGTCAAGTGTAGTATTTTCTAAAGAGGCTGTTAATGATTTATCTCAATGATGTTGACATCAGTGATGATGATGTTTTCAGAGTAAATAAGTATCTTATCAGACAGTTTTACACCTACAGTGGATCGATTTAAAATCTAGTGATAAGATAAGCCAACTATAAAGTACCGGATTCTGGCTGCACATATATCCACCTTTGATTAGGGAGCAAAGCAGCAAGTAAGCATGTAAGAAAAAAAAATAACATACAGATGTGCTCCTTTTATATCTGAGCACATTAGGTCTTAAAGTAGGGCTGGGCAATATATCAATATTATATTGCTACTTTGATATGAGACAAGATATCTAATATTTTGGATATCATAATATCATAAGTGTTTAATTAAAGTGAATTAAAAGCTGCATTACAGTTACATTATGTAATTTTCTTAACCTAGCAGTCTGTTCTAGTTGTTCTACTACTAACCTTTAACCACATTAGTGATGATTGTTTATCAAAAATCTTATTGTGTAAATACTTTGTGAAAGCACCAATAGTCAAACCTGCAATATTGTCATAATATCAATATTTAGGTTATTTGGTCAAAAATATGGTGATATTTGATTTCTCTTTATTACCCAGCCCCAGCTTAAAGATGGAAATATGAACATCTACAGTTTCTGTGATGAGGATGAAGATCATGTGATGTGGTTGAAAGCTTCAGAATAGCTGCTAAATTGACTGTGTTGGTGGTGAAATTGTTTTGTCAAATGCCAAGGTCAAGAATTAATTTTGAAGTGTAGCTGAAAAATAGGTGTAGGATCACATTATGCGTTTGCCCTCCTATCCTGTCATTAGTTTTTATATGTGTTCATTTATTTAAAAAAAGATTCAAAGATACTTTGTTCAGATAGACTTTCTTTCTTGTCCCAACAGACTGATCTCTTTCCAGGAGTTTCTGGCCTTTGAATCAGTTCTTTGCGCCCCGGATGCCCTGTTTGTAGTTGCCTTTCAGTTGTTTGACAAGACTGGCACTGGGAACATCTCATTTGGTATGTACATGGAGGTGCATGTTGATGTGGGACTGTACTTCATGCTCAATTGCAGAGTACTGAGCATCATGTTGGGTACATACACTGTAGTTTACTTCATGTAGGTTATGAAAAGTATTTGAAGTGGTTTTTTTTTTGCAGTTTCAATTAAAATCCTATTGAAAACCAATAGAAAACAAAAGTTAAAGATACTTTTTAGTTCGTGTTTTCAAAAATACCAATTTATTGATCGATTCTAAAGATTTGAAGTAGTATCGATACTTACTGTCTCCAGTATCACTACAACAATACCAGCAGCATTTTTTCGATTGTTAATGTTTACTACAGTCATTCTGCTGTTCTCTGCTCCTAAAAAAGAGAAGAAAAGTGGGTGCTGTCATGTTATAGCCTTGATATATTTGTCTTTTCATAATTTCTTTTTAAAACTGTAAATTTTTCCCCGTGGTATCTAAGGTATCAAATATCCATATTTTTCAAGGTATTGTATCAAAGGTAGAAATTTCAGCATCGTGACAACACTAGTTTTTCTGTGACATTGAACATCGTGGGCTGCTAATGCTATTCTTACTAAAGCATGTGTGGCCAATAAATGTATCAGCAGCCGTGTCTTTTTTATGTAATACATATGCCAGCAGTAAGTCTAATCTCAGGGCTCGACCGCAGCGAGCTCTGTCGAACATCACATTATAACCAGCTCCATCTGACAAGCAGAGAAATGAATCCAGCATGTCATAAACCAAGAGATATGGAGTTATACAAAGAAGCTGTTGCTGTGCTCCGTCGCTGCAATGGGCCTCCATAAAGACGGCTGAAATTGAGGGCAGTGCTTACACAGAAAATTTCCTGGATGGACTCAAAACCCTCGAAATGTAAAAGGAGTGGGACTGTCAAACAGCCTATTCAGCTCTGCAGTCCAAATGGACTCTTTCCTCAACTTTAACGAGGTTCTTTACAAATGGGATGAGGATGCAGCGAGATGGATGTCACAATTGCATCTTGCATGTTTTCCCCACCGTCTCTTGTTATGTCTCACTCGTCATGTCTCACTCTTCCAGAGAATGTACGTGACATCTTCAGCCAGACCACAGTTCATCACCACATTCCCTTCAACTGGGACTGTGAATTCATCAGGCTACACTTTGGCCATGAGAGAAACAAGAACCTCAGCTACACAGAGTTCACCCAGTTTCTGCAGGTACATATACTTTATTCATGTATTCCCCTGTTTTATTTTGGAACTGCTTGACAGACTTGTGCCAAGTGTCGCAGACAGGTAGCCTAATATGTTTATTCGCTTTAGACATAGATAACCCTGGAGGAGCTGGAAAGCTCCACAGCGGTGATTGGAGTATCTGTCCATAGGACCAGTTTAAGCTGTAGGGGGGTTAACACTTTTGCAAGGCACTGTGTGTGACAAAAAAGCTGATTCCTCAAAGAGTGGTTAAATAAAATGCCCCAGGGATGACTTTTTTCTGTAGGTCAACCCAGAAGCTAATGCTGCATTGGTCCCTTGTTTAAGAGACTGATGATTTTTCTATTGGATTTTGGATCATTGCAGAAAATAAGCTTTGTGATAAACAAACATTTTAATACTATACTACACACTTTGTTCAGCGAGATCATCTCAGATGAACGCCACTTTCAGGATATTTGAAACCTAAATGTAATCACCAGGATTTAAAAAATGTGATATGTGAACCGCACTATGGTCAGTTGGGGCTGATGACATCATGTATGCTCATTCAGCCAATTGTTTGCAACCATCTTTTTTAAGACACACAAAAGCTTCAACGTTTGCCAGTGGGGCATTTACTGAATTTTTTTTTGTTTTTGTTTTTAACAAAACGTGAAAGCGTCTTAAGTTTGTGTTAACCACAGAATTTATTTCAGGCGTCTTACCAAAAATACATTCAAAAAAACCCACTGACTTTGAGACAAAGGAATTAAAGGTGCTAAAATGCTGATTCATTTCCAGGATTTAGGACTAATTCCTGGTTCTCTGTTGTGCGCTGCTTTAAATGTTGCTGTGGCAAGGAATTGGGGAACAGCATTACATCCTTTCCTTTTTTAAGTCAAGTCAAGTCAAGTCAATTTTATTTATAGAGCCCATTATCACAAAACATGGTTTGCCTCAGAGGGCTTTACAGTACGATAATAAAGGAAGCATTAACAAACCTTTCCTCAGCATTTGGAAAATTCAACCAGCTGTTATCATGACACCTGCTCAGATATTTCAGGGTCATTTCACTCAGTCAGGGACCTTTTTAAGCAAAAGAGACTTTTCTGTTGCAGCCAATAATGTCCCCACTGGCTGTAGCACTTCCTCAGACGTGACGTCTTCCTCCTCCTGTTGCTTGTTTTATTGCAAACAACAAAGTGGCTCCTTACTGCCATTTAATGCTATGGAAAAAATCTTGTGTTTCATTCAAATAAAAACAAATTTGTATTCCTGTGTTTAAAAATTGCACAGTTTAAGTACAGTGTAAATTCACCGACCCTAAGCAGCTAAAAAAAAAGCTACAGCTAAACAGTCTGTATGTAAAGGCAGCATGATCTGCTACAAAACACACAGATTGTATTTCTCAGTTCTTTTTCTAACGCCTTAGAAAGTGAACGTCAATAAAACCATTCATAATGATCACCTTCATCCTGTGGCGAGGTATTTTCCTCCTGCTGAGGGACAAATGGAAATGATGTGAACTCCATGCGATGCATGATCTCTTAAGATAATGGAGTTGTGGTGCGGAGCTGCATCTTTAGTGCTTTGTCTCTTCAGCTGCTCTGGTGGTTTGCGGTAGCGCAGTTCTCCATTAAGACAATTAACGTTGTTGTTTAGCTTTATTGGTTGTTACCTGCATCTCACTGAGACCTCTGTGCTATTAAATCAGCAGAAGCAGCAGCACGGTCAGGGAGGCACCTGGTTTGGAGTCAGGGGCTGTGGTCTTAGGCAGATGCTGGGTGGTCCCAGAGTTAGACAGGCTGTGCTGCAGTGTGGGATCCCTCAGAGCACTTTGTGGTTTATCAGACTTGACTAGGGCTTCCCACCGCTACACCAAAGACTCTTGCATGTGCAGGATTTCATTTAGATCAATCATTATTGCTGTCGTGTTATTCTGACATGTCCAAGCACATTTAATTTCTTATAACTGACTATAACTTCAAAAGTGCAGATCTGTGTCTGGATTTGTTTGTTTTTTAAACAGTCTTGGATCTGCCACCTTGTGGTTGTCGCAGTATTTGGCTTGACTTGAAACTCGAGTAAGTTCATTCAAGGTAGAGCATTTATAGGCTTGAGAAGTATAAAGTTTGTGAGGCGATAATGAGTTTTAAACAATATAATCAGCAAACATTGTGAGAATTAATCTTCAGCAACAATGCACTGATTAGGTTATCAGAACCAGAGTGTAAAAAAAGAGTAACAGCTGAATATGGCAGTGACGTTGCTCTGTGATCCTCTGGTTGTATGCGATGAGCTTTGACAGCAGACATTGACCCGAGGTCAGCCTCCCCCTGCATCCCCATCTGATTGCACAGTTGTCATATCGAATCATCTTCTGCGTACACACCTGCCGGCTGCCTCACCCGCAGCTCGGCTCAGCTCTGGGATCGGACTTCTCGGGACATGGTTTCCATTAGTCTCCGGAGAGACGGTGGTGATTACAAAAGCCGGTGTCTGACACTGTCACATCTGATGACTTTCACATCTGTACAACATTGACATTATTACACATTCATCCTCTAAAGTTCTGTTTCTCTGTTCCCTTGTAATGCGATGCTCCTCATCACAGGAACACATTCTTTGCCTCTTTTGTCAGCTAACAGCTTGACCTCCTCTCTTTGTATGTGTGTGTTGCTGCAGGAGCTGCAGTTGGAGCATGCCCGCCAGGCATTTGCACAAAAAGACAAGAACAAAACTGGCACCATCACTGCCTTGGACTTCAGCGATATCATGGCCACCATCAGGCACCACATGCTGACTCCATTTGTAGAGGAGAATCTGGTTTCAGTGAGTTTGAGAGAAACTTCTCCACCAGTTGTTGAACATTTAAAAATGCCATAACTCTGGAGAAAGATAGTTGATTGTTGAGTCTCATTCTCAGGTCATAAAATATCGATGCAGACTCATTCCTAGGTCGTGAAATATTGATTGGTTCTGTCCAACCACCAACCCAAAGCATCTGTATTTGACCGCCTGTGAATGAGATTCAACAATCAACCTTTAAAGGGGCTATAATCAGTATGTTTTTATTATACAGAACTTCTCATCAACAGCTCATTGTTAAGCTGTCTGGCCCTCTTATTGTTGTTTTAGTTCAGTCTTAATGCTTTCATAAGGTTATTTCTGACTACAACAGGCAGCCGTTATTGGGTAAAAGTCTCTTAAATCCAATGCACACTACCTCCTCAGCATCAGGCAGCTGGTGAACACGGTGGAGCATTTAGTAGCTGAAGAGACAGATATTCCCTGCAAGAGCTGGTGGAGACCAAAAGAGAGTTAAGATAGAGTGAAAGATGGACTTATATTCATCAGGTGTCCTGAAAAAAAAAACTCCAGATGAATTAAAAAGATAATCAATAACTTCAGTGCATCTAAATAAGTAACTGTTTGCTTACAAGTTCTCCATATCAGCTTAAAAAGTTAAGATCTAGCAATGTTGTGTTCACAACTCGCTGCCCCTAAATGGCAAAAAAGTATATTAAAATATTTATAAGAATGTAAAAGATTAACATCCAGTGAGTCTACAGTTAGTTTGGACGTCTATGTTAATAATTTATATTTAAAAGTACTGCAGTCATTTAACAGAAAAAGCAGGATTTAAATGAATACTTCAGCCAAATGATCATTTTTAAGTCAGTTACTCACCCTGTGTTAAATTGAATTTGACTAGAAAACTTACTAAACTCTCACACAACTTTTGCAGTATAATCAAAGTTAAACAGATGCATTTTTTGCTGAAACAGTGCCATTTGAAACACTTAGACATAAACTTTGCAGTCTCACTACCCATCTGTGCGTGAGACTGTTTATGCAAAGATTTTTTAATATTATGGATTTAGTGAAAATGCATTTGTCTTCTGTGAGAGGTTGAAAATTGATTTTTTTTTTTATACAGTTTTGCTGTTGTTAAAGTCGTTCCCCTCAAAACTCTAATTCATCAAGAATTTTCTCTATTGTGTGAAGGCATGTGAGAAAATCAAGGTTTTTGTCATGAATTAAATGTAAAAAGGGTTGACTAATTGACATACAAATGATTATTTGGGAGTGTGAGTATACCTTTAAGAGAATATAATGAGAACTAGCTGAAGCCTTCCCATACAGAAGCATCTGACAGACTCTGGATCTTTCTACAGGCCGCAGGAGGCAGCACCTCCCACATGGTGAGCTTCTCCTACTTCAATGCCTTCAACGCCCTCCTCAACAACATGGAGCTGGTCCGAAAGATTTACAGCACGCTTGCCGGCACTTACAAAGACACACTTGTTACCAAAGGTACACCCGAGGCACTCCCTGCATCACTGAAATGAGTCATGTTTCATATGTGATGTGAAATGTAGCTGTGCGATGATGTCTTAACTTTCTTGACAGAGTGGTGTGAGAGAACACACAGGGAACATTTACTGTAGCACTAAATTACAAAGGTAAATGAATATTTTTAACCTGGTAATCAGATCACCTCCTCCATCTAGACCTGTGTAACTGATAGTGGTACTGTCAGTCACATCTGCTCCTAATTGTGTTTCCCATTGAGATGCAAACCATAGACTGTTCCTCTGCTTTCTCCCCT
Organism: Plectropomus leopardus; assembly: GCF_008729295.1. Taxonomy (NCBI): domain Eukaryota; kingdom Metazoa; phylum Chordata; class Actinopteri; order Perciformes; family Serranidae; genus Plectropomus; species Plectropomus leopardus. Next base: position 18,043,306 of record NC_056472.1, on the reverse strand, counting down.
TGGTTTCCCTCCTTCTTGACAAGATTTTGGGCAAATAGTATTTGCAAACATGTTATCTGTATTACCAAACACATCAGACTGAGTATAAAGCAAACACTCGTATGGCATCAGTCAGCTGCAGAGAAGAATATCATTGCAGTACTTAAGGTCAGAGAGGCAAACTTGTAACCTAAGGTTGCAATCCTTGGACCTGACAGGAGGGTCTTTGTAGGGGAAGTGAATAACTAACTAAATCTTCTTCCTCCTTCAACAACTCCCGTTAGGTTTCCATTGACAAAAACCACCTGATGGTATTGGACCTTCTCAGCAGGCAACCGTAATAAAGCACATTTAAAAGAGTGACACAGGCTGCTGCTGAGAGAACTCACGCTCAGTTAGTGAACTCCATACACATATACTGTAGAATTAATGGTCTTAAATATTTCTCTGTATTTTCTTTCAATATCCTGTTTTGCAGCAAGCACCCTCAATAACACTAAAACAGAGAAGGAGCAGTGTTTGCAAATACTATTTAACACCAGCCCGCTGTATAGAATACCTGACGTGGCTAACCACTCAGCTTCCTGTTTGACTCTAATGTTAATTGAGGCTTCCATGGACTGAAGTCCTGTTTGCGTCAGTTAATTTCTTTTTCTCTTTATTCCATCGTAGAGGAGTTTGTTCATGCGGCAAATAAGTTTGGTCAAATCACTCCAATGGAGATAGACATCCTGTACCAGCTCGTTGGTCTCCACTCTCACTCCGGGTAAGATTCTGCATCACTCTTGTTTTAATGAACCCTCTGGAGCCGGTCTGTTGATCTGTGAATACGATGAAAATTATTTTTATGCCCATGCACCTATGTCACCCTTTGCTGGAGGCATTATGTTTTATATTGTCTATCCATCCCATTCTTGAGTACGCGATATCTCAATAAGGCTTTGTGGGAATTTCTTAATATTTGGCACAGATGTCCACTTGGACTCAATAATGAACTGATTAGAATTGGTGGTCAAAGGTCAAGGTCATCGTGAACTCATAAAACACAACTCAAGAATTCATTCGTTAATTACAACAAAATTTAACACAAAAATCTAATAGCAGAAAAATTATGAAGTGATGACATTTTGTATCGAAAAGGTCAAAAGTCAACTTCTCTGTGAAATCATAATGTCCTGCATAAAATGCTTTTCTGACCATTATCCAATGTCATAACTTAAGGGGAGACATTTGGTCAGAAACTGAATTGTTGACACTAATCTTGGGTGCTGATAGTGCTTCTGTGCTGCCGGGGGGGAAGATGTGTGTCAAGCTTTCATGTTTTGCAGTTTCAAACTTATTTGTAGCAACATTTATTTGTGAAGTTGACTGTCATGGCTAAAAATGAGTCTGAACAGGTGTAAACTGTGTCTTGCCTGTTTGGTAGAGGAAAACAACAGCAAGGTGGTAATTCTAGTTTATCATACAGTAACTTTATTTATATATCATGTAGAAAGAAATTGCGAACATTAGTTAAACTTGCTGATGTGGGGCTTTCATACAGTACCTCTGGTCTGTAGACCATAAGAAATTTGAAAGATTTTTTTAAAAAACTGTGAGTTATTCATATTTATATGAGGAATACATGGACTAAAAGCACCAAAACAATTCTGAATAAAATCACTTTACATGAAAATAGGCAGTAATATAATTATATTTTCCGCTGTACTTGTGTGTATCAATAGAGATTTTTTTTAACGTGGAATTGTTTTAAAATAATAGTTGGAATAATTAACGCTAAAGATTTGTAAATTTCTGCATGTATATGTCATTTTTTATGTATTTTGTGCTCCCGGCACCTTAATAAACGTGCAATAAATCACACTTATAGCTAATAAAAAGGATAATAAGCATGTGGGGAAAGGAGAGTCGAGGTATACCAAGCCAAAATTGTCGTCCACTGTTTGTAAACTGTATCGCCAGCAAAAGTGATTGCCAATCCCAGCTTTGTCTACTTGATGTTCCAACTCTATATTAACATTTTTCTGCACTGTGTTTGCTCTTTTTGTTGCTTCCTCTTAAATGTGTAGTGCTTTTGGTCTGGCATCTGGTTGTTATACCTTTCTTAAAACATCTTAATCTCTACTTGGAGAGGGCAGAGTCTCTATAGATAAATACGCCACGCGCTTCTAGTGGGTCTTAAGTGATGATTGAGAGGGATTACTTTTGTATGAGTCCATACACTGTCTTTTCAAAAAAAGTCCTGCAGAGAATAATTTTGAAAGGTGCCAAACATGGCCAAAAATGAAACCATACAAAGTTGGTATAAATTAACGTGAATCCTCCAAAATTAAATGAACTTTTCCACTTTTGTTCATGCAGTCATAGTGGTAGGTTCGGCTGCAGTACCTTGAATCCACTAAGAGTATTCAAAACATTTACAAAAAAACGTGTTATGTTTTTTTATTCCACCATGAATGGAACAAATACGTTGCAGGTCTGTTTATTGGCTGTAAAGATAAAGTTATTGCTCATTCCGTTTAACAACAGTGGCTCCACTGGCTGATTTACAAGACAAACATAAAACATGGAAACAGACTTTATGATGCGTCAGGCCAGTGGGGAATATTTGTGTCTCAAACATTTAGTAACAAAACACTTTCTTTAACTCGTTGGGCTACGGGCACGCTTCCAGCTTTGTTTGTCTGTTGTTTATATAAGCCTAAATTAAAGTTGCAGTAACTTGGAGTTATATGCTAGTAAAAAGTTCTGTGGAAAATCTTACATCACTGGCTGCTGCTCGCAGGAGATGCAGGGCTTTTTCCTGGCCTAACTCCCTCCCTCCCTTCCTCCCCCTGCTGTTGTTTGTGAAGGCGGCTGAACCATGCAGACATCGAGAGGATAGCTCCGTTGGAGGAAGGTGCCATGCCATACCACCTAGCAGAGGCCCAGAGACAGGTAGCCTGATTGATTCCTCTAATACACCTGACATCCTCCTGCCTTTTATCAAAGCCTTCTCCTCTTCTCCCTCTGCTTCCTTCTCAGAAAGGAGCTAAAAAGGGAGAATGTTCAGGCGCTGAATTAGCAGAGTGCCCATGTTTTTCTTCCCTTGTGAAGTGCATTACTTTAACTCCCAGATAAAAGTACACCAATTATAGATATAGAAGAGGAATGGATTGTTGCGTTGCACCTCTCCCTGAAAGGCTGCCCACCTTTTATTCAGTATAGCCGCACATACACATGAGCTGCAATCACACATCTGAGACGCTAATAAGAGGCTTTTATCAGTGTGGGGCTCGAGGAGTTTTAGGAGCCTTTAGCAAAGTCTGCTAATGGCGGGAGTCAAGGTGGATGTGGGAGAACAAAATAGTTCCTGCCTCCACCGGATGACTCGGCTCTATATCAGGTTTGTGGTCAGAGCTCTCAGTCCACTCACGCTCCTGGGACTCGCACTCAGAGGTCCGGAATTTGATTCCTTCAGGGGGGATGCTGCAATTCTCAGACCTGCCCTTTAGTGGAAGTAGGCTAATTGTTTAAACCCTTTGATCAAGACCTCGATCTTGTTAGCATGCAACCCTCACTGGAAGCATCTGGGGAGAGGAAAAGTCTGATCTGCTGTGCTCCCTTCTCATCTGGTCTGGGACAAGTTACTCACCACCTCAACCTGCACATGCTTTAACAGAGCCTCACTCAGACTGTGTAATATTCATGTAGATACTTATCTGTACATGGAAAAAGCTGTTGGGGCTAATCTGTTCCCTTGCACCACAGTGAAAACAAAAGGTGCTCCACTTTCAACATCAAACACCAATCCAGAGATCAAGTAGATAAGAGAGAAATTATACTTTGTTGTAAAAATAAAAGAAGACCTTTAGCTTGAAGCCTCCCACATGTAGCATGTGTGGAAACTCCAGGTTCACACAGTCATTAATATCAGAGCTGGTCTGTCTCTGACATTTAATCCCGGCTGATGATGAGTTAGACGTTACATGACATGTCCTTCCTCTATTGTTGAGTACTCCATAGCATTTTCCTTTCCACAATGTATCTGGTTCACTATAGTTTAATAGCCGACCGATTCATGGTTAGTGTTCTGATCCCCCGCTCCCGTCTTTCTCCAGATTCATTTGACCACTGGTGTCTTTTTCTCCTATACAGCACGCTCGTGAAACGTCTCGGCCCATCTGGCTCCAGGCTGCAGAGTCTGCCTACAGGTTTACTCTGGGTGCAATCGCTGGAGGTGAGTGACATGTCTGCGGCGGGAGCCCCCGGCCCGCTCGAGGGGTAACCTTAGCCGGCCAGACTGGCGCGCTGAGGCCCCAGGGCCAGCCATTGTGCTGCATGGGAGACGGGTTGTGATGTGAGGCTCCGGCATTGTGCTGCCGTGCCACCGGTGGCTCCAGGCTGTCGTTGGAGTCGGAGCTTTGGAATGACACAAATCTTCCGGAACCGCACTCTCTGGAATCTCTGTCTAATTACGCTGGAAGGAACTGATACAAGGAACGTCTGACATAACTGCCCCCTCAGATAGGAACTGACCCTCTGAGTGTGTGTGTGTGTGTGTGTGTGTGTGTGTGTGTGTGTGTGTGTGTGTGTGTGTGTGTGTGTGTGTGTGTGCGCGTGGGCGCTCTCCCCAAACAGGCAAAGACTCATCAGTCCTCATTCATCAGTGACCAATTCAGGCAGGGTCAAAAAGAGATATAAATCATGAGGCTGTTGATAACGAGCTGTTTCTCACTCTGTGCTGACTGAGCTGTTTGCATGTTTGAGAGAAGAGTCATCACAGAGGCCTTTGATGTCAGACAAGACAAGGCATGTAAAGCTGAGAGCAGGAGTTTAGTCAACTTGCTACAGTGTTGCCGCCACAGTTTCCCCGTAGTCACATGACCTCCTACTCTGTGCTTAACAACAGTTGGTGGTTATAGTTTATGCACAAACACACTCCTTTTTTTCTCAGTGATCACTTAACAACCTCTCCCCCAAACATATGTGCAAAATAATTATTGCATGCTATTGTGTAAGATTCTAACATATGGATTTGGATGACAAGATGACCTATATGAACCAAGAGAACACTTGCGGGTCATCTGCCATAAAAATGTAGTATCAAATACTTGCATTTTGGTGAATTTCTATGTGCCAATTTGTGCCTTTTCTGCATTCAATTTTGCATTGAATCGCAATTCAATACTTACATTTTGTCAAAATAGAAGTCATGTTTTTATTAGAGTGGGACAAATGTATATGTTGTAAATATTGATCCCCCTGAAATCAACACCTATGTAATGGGAGTTAGTAACATTTTTGGTTATTTAATAGACAAAACAATTAATCGATAGTGAAAAGACTTATTAGCTGCAGCCCTGATTCTCACAGTTGTAAGTATGTGTCCAATAAAACCATACAGGCTAATAAATCTGGTATAATTTGAAACACATTGTTGAGATGCTTAAAAAAGGCTGCTGAGACTTAGTTTCTAGAAAAGCAGGAACTAATACTTCAACCATTGTCAAATGTGTGTGTTTTTTAGCGACCGGTGCCACGGCTGTGTACCCCATCGACCTAGTGAAGACGCGCATGCAAAACCAGCGCTCCACGGGCTCCTTCGTAGGAGAGCTGATGTACAAGAACAGCTTTGACTGTGCGAAGAAAGTGCTCCGCTACGAGGGCTTCTTCGGATTCTACAGAGGTAATCCTTAGGAGATTTAATGGTACGTAGAGGGAAGTTTGTGTGCAGGCCCACATGTGGCTCTCGTGCAAAGCAAACTGTCTGATGGGAAAGCATTAGGATTTGTCAGTGTGCTAATATCAGCAGCATGGTTTGCTAATTGATACCAGAAACCTTTGCCCTCCCTGTTCAGCAGTGAATAAAGCAACACCCAGGGGTCGCGTTTTCATTATCTCAATACCTGGGAGAGCTCCCCGAGGAAAATGACCAGCAGGATTCGTGTAGTAGCGGTGTCTGATCTGCCTCTGCCCGGCTGTGTGATAATGGTGCTGAAGGCTTGTGATATACAACACTTCTAGCCTCCGGCTGCTCATATGAAGGAAGTCAAGACTGCCATCTACTGCTACCTCCACGGCTGCAGCTCTTTGTTGCTCTGATCTGCCTTCCTTCCTCCTCTCTTGCACATGATAAGAGGGTGATTGACTCCGAGACAGACACGCTCGGCTGTTTTCTGGCTGCATACCAGCAGCAGTCACTCAGCAGCTCCTTCAGAAGTTTATCTGGCTTGATGAAGGACAGACGGTGAAACAGTATGGCGGTTATCGCCACCGTAGCACCCACCCCATCCCTCCCCCCCCTCCCCCCGATCTTGTCCGTGACCACACAGCTCTCTCTGTTCCCCACCAACAGTGGGATCAGGCCTCAACAATGCTGATCCCATGCGCACCAGCAGTGTCATATTTTTGGACTTTTGTTCACTTTCAATGGGACCTTTGTGTTGTGGTGCATCAGATGTATCAGCCACATCTGTAAATATTTATGGGTTTGTTTTACGCACACAAGAACCCTGCAGCTTACATTGTTCTAGCTGTCAGTAGATGTATTCATTCAGCAAAGATAAAAAATGTGCATTCATTTGGAGCCAGGCTCTGTCTCTCTCTCTCTCTCTCTCTCTGTCAGGTATTCTAATGGTATCTATGAATAATATTTTGCAGGTCTCCTCCCGCAGCTCATCGGCGTTGCCCCGGAGAAAGCTATCAAACTCACGGCAAGTCATTCCACTGTGTAGCTCAGAGTGTTCAAAAAGTTGCTCCGAATGATTCACTGTGAATGAAAAACATGCAAAGAGCACAGAAAGAAACGCACTCGTCGCAATCAAGATGTGACTGCAACCACAAGTTAACATTAATGCCCTGCTATCAAGATTGGGATTGTGTCTCATCTGCTTTTTTTTTCTTGATGTCTTCTTCCCTCTTTTTTTTTTTAGGTGAATGATTTTGTCAGAGACAAGTTCACCACACAGGATGATACCATCGCTCTGCCTGCAGAGATTCTCGCTGGTGGATGTGTAAGCATTACTTTAGTGATCTTTTTGAATTCAGTCTGTAGATCAACCAAGTAAAGAAACATCTAAAAGATGTGCAGAAGATACATGATTTAAAGTAAATAATGTGGCGACTATTTTCAGTCTTTTGCTGTTAATTTAAAAGCAACTTCTAATTGAACTCCTACATTTTTATAACTTTTATTTACAACCAACTTACTTCTTCAGTTATAAGATAAACAAATATTCAGTTCATTAGAAAGTGTGAGACATTTAACTACATGACAGCATTTTTGATACTGCGTGTTGGATGCAGGGCTACAGAGCTATTTAAAGCGGTGGGTGAAGTATTGAGATCCTTTTTGAAGTAAATGTAGCATTACTGCAATATAAAAAAATAGGCAATTAAGTAAATGCTCTGCATTGAGAATGTCACTTATGTTAATACTATAGTATTATAATCAACATGTGCTTTAAGAATCAAAAGAAAAAATTCTCATAATGTAGAAAAATGCCCCCTGTGAGTGTTAAAGTATTATGTTACGTTATTGAGTTATGATTACCGATGCATTAATGTGTAAGGAGCATTCTATTCTTGTAGTTGGTAGAGGTTTCTACTGTTTTATGTACTTCTGGGTTTCGACTTTTTTTCAAACTCATAGGTTCATATCTGTATATAAAAAAACAGTATATTAGGAAATCAACTCAGAGATATTATTGCAGTACACAAGAGTACTTTGTGTCACTGTGTGTGGGCTCAGTTAATGCCATTATAATTACATGTTTTAAATCAGTTAATTAACACATTTGTACATAAAATTCCTCAACACAGTGAGGGTAGGAACAGTACGAGTCACTGACATATGAATTGCACCTATCCATCGTAGGAGCTTGAGCGAAATGCTAAAAACATTTTTTTTGCTTTACTATAACTGCACCGACAGCATGCTGTATATATTGGAGTACAGTAGGTTTTAACAAAGGCTGTTTTACCATCATCTGTACACATATGAAACTCACATGCCTGCATACAGGCTTGTGCATAAAGTTTACAACACTGGCTCTCCAGATCCTCCTTATCATCACATAGATCATCCCTGATGATGCGAACCAAATATCTTACTTTGTTCACCACATTTAGCACAAAGGAACAGTTTGGTAGAAGGAACATTTTGCTCCTGACAATCTCTCCTTAAAGTATTCTTTTTATTTTATAAGGTCTTCTTATCTTTTGTATGCAACTGAAACTGAAGGATAAATATAGTGCTGTGAAAAGTACAAAATATGTATTAATGTTGCATGCATTGGAAACACTCAAGTACATCATATTGAGTTATTGTGTCCCTGTACACTATACAGAAAAAAACTTTAAAGTTTTGTTTGTATGTTGATGGACCTTCAAAGTGAACTAACTTATTTTTTGTTTTGGCCATATGATTTTCTGGTAATTTATTTAAAAGCTGAATTAATTTTTTTCCCCCGCATGCTTTTTATTAAAAAAAAAATCTATCAGTGTTCCCTCATTTGTTCATTTGTTTTAGATTAGAATACTTTTCTTCTCATGTCAAATCATCATTTTGGCTACATATATACAAATGTAACTTTCTCCCTGAATCCTCTGAATTGGACCTATTTTTGGCTCAAATTGCAACATAATAACATCTTTTTAGTGCAGCACTAGATTAAAGATGTAATTCCTTCACTGGCTGTGGTGAAGTGAAACAGGCCGGCCTTGCAGCAGAGCCCGCAGGTTGCTCACAGAGGAGCGGGGTCTGCGGGGTCGTGACCCCTGTCAGGGTGTAATTGTAGGAAGAGGCCCTGGAGGGTCCTGGATGACGCTGGGTTTAGCTCAGTGTGATTGAGTTTGACAACGCGGTCCATACCTGAGGCGTGGTCACCGTGCAGCTCCACGCTCAGGACAACGAGGATGTTTCCAATACACAGAGTTAACAGCTCAGGATACGTCCCATCTATGACCGGCATGCTCAGTAGATTGTATTAGTTTATATGAATTTGGACATCCTTACGTTGTTTCATAAGAGCTAAAAGTCTGGTTAATTTGACAGCTTGTTGAATTATCGCTCCCATCAGAGGAGAGGAGATAAAAGAGACGGGACGAGTGCATCAGTCTTCAGAGCAGCGGATATTCCCCCTCCACTTTGAAAATGACTGAATGTGCCAGAGCTTTTTTTAGACCTTTGCTCGGATGTTTACAGATAAGCCCCCTGCCCTGAATGTCACCAGCAGCCATCCTGGGGCCTGATTAGATTTTGGGAGGGTGATAAATGTGCGTGAGTCAGAGGCTGCTGTGCCTTTAGGGCACTGCTTGCCTGAACCCCGAGCTGTCCGGGTGATTCAGCGCTCTCCCCTGGGAATGGGGGTGAATTGGGGAAGTGTGCGGGGCGAGGCCAGGCCGGGCCGCTCACCCTGCCACAGGAGGTGCCTCAGGGGAGGCGAGGGGGCAGAGGGCCGGTGCCAGGGTCAGAGCCTCCCGACCATGAGCCGGGGCTTCTCCTCACCCTGCGCCTGCTCTGCTCTGACCCCGGCTGGTCCTCTATCAATGCCGGCTTTTTCCTCCTCCTGTCAAGGCCACTCTCTGACTATCTGAAACCAGATCTGGGGGAAAAAGTGTCTTTTGTGCTGAAGTTTACTGAGATAATTTGAAATCTCTAAATGCTTACACATCATCACATCTTCACCCAAAGTTCACCCCTCAGATGTGTAACCTCAATCAACACATTTGAAACACTCGTCAGCTGTTTCTTTGTCCTGTTGCGTCCTGCAGGCCGGAGCCTCCCAGGTGATCTTCACCAATCCTCTGGAGATTGTTAAGATCCGTCTGCAGGTGGCCGGAGAGATCACTACAGGCCCCAGGGTCAAAGCCCTGAGTGTTGTGAGAGACCTGGGCTTCTTTGGCCTCTACAAGGTAGGTCAGCACCTCCACAGCACCATGACATCTGCAACCTCTGTTACCTGTCATACAAGGGCAGCGAAAGGTGCGCTGAGACACAATACTGTGGAGTTTATTTATTGTTCATCTCTGTGTTTAAAGCAACAGTGGAAGAAATTTGGTGGTTTTCAGACAATAATCTAACACTAATTAAAAGTGAAAAACATCAAAAAGCCAAAGATGACGTCTTCAGATGCTTTGTTTTGTCTGATCAGCTACCCAAAAGAGAATTAATTCACTTTCGCACGGGACAAAAAAACAACAGCAAATCCTCACAGTTTTTATAGCTTCCTCTTGGATATGTGCTTTTTATGATCTGGCACCTGTTCGCTACCTTTTTATAAAGTCCTAACTTCCAACCATCTGCGTGCTGTAACCAGAAGCGTCCTGCACTCAACAAAATAAGAAAAAAATAAGTAAATACAAGCAGAAGGCAGAATCTGCGTGTTTTTACGAAAAATACCCTGCTACACATTTCTAGTGGCTCATAAGTGATGATTTAGAGGGATGACTTACGTAAGAATCTAAACATTGTTTTTTAAATTAAAAAAAAAAATGAAATCCTGCTCAGTATATCTTTTAAAGAAGTTACTCTAAACTATATAATTGGGTTCTTTAGTCATTAATGATGCTTTCATTTATTTAAGATACCCAATTTTTTTGCATGGAAAATCATAATCTGCCAAACAACAGTGTAGCTGTCATATACAGTAAATATAGTGGAGTAAAAAGTACAACATTAGTACAGTAAAGTAACATAAAAGGAGGTACTTAAGTAAAATACGGTACTTGAGTAAGTGTACTTTACTTTCCACATATTAACATGATTTGATGTTTTCTTCCTGTAATGATGCACAGATGAAATACTACTGTATTTGAACAAACATTTGTGTGTGTACACAGACATAATGGAGATCAGGATCACAAATTTGAAGATCAAACAGTACTTTTGCTGACTGTTTGCAATTTTCCAAAACAGCGTTAAACATGCAAAAAGGAGCTGTGGCCGACAACCAACAAGCAAATTAGTGAGGGATTATGCTTTGCTACTGCTCCTTCTCCAGATCCTTGTGGGTTTACTTACAGCTCTGCTCATGTGTTCATACTCCATATTTTAATGAGGAGCAGACAGTGTGTGGCTTGTTTAAAAAAAAAAAAAAAAGGAACGCTGACTTCCTCTTGGCAGAAGAACCGAGCACACCGTGCTCTGTGTGTGTGTGTGTGTGTGTGTGTGTGAGAGAGAGAGATGGATCACTCTCTGGAGGCCCCATGCTGTAGCTCTGCCTGGGGGCTCTTTGGCTCCATCATCAACACTAAAGCCCCTCGTAGGTTGAACAAGACAGCTCTCAGACCACTTAATCCCCAAGACAAACCTCCTCAGCCTCTGCCTGTCACTGACTCTGCTCATGATACACACACACACACACACACACACATATATATATATATAGGTATAAATTGATCTGTTTTTTTCTGTTAGGGAGCCAAAGCTTGCTTCCTGCGTGACATCCCCTTCTCCGCCATCTACTTTCCTGTTTATGCCCATGCCAAGGAGAAGCTGGCAGATGAGGATGGACAGCTTGGGGCCTTACAGCTGCTCACTGCTGGAGCGATTGCAGGTAACAAACATCTGGGACCAGATGTATAAAACTCTGTGCAGATTCACGACAAAAACTGTGTGTATGCACAGAGGCAGAAATATGCGTGTGCATTTTTTTCGTCAGATTTAGAGCCGTGTGTACACCTGAATCTGTTTTATAATTCTCAAAGGATCCCATGGTCATGGAAAACCTGGAAAAGTCATGGAATTTCACAGTCTAACTTTCCAGGCCTGTTAAAGTCATGGAATTAGAAAAAAATCATTGAAAGTTTCAGGAAAAGTCATGGACTTTTGTTGTGTGGAATGAAAATAGTTTTTACAGTAATCTTCTGTGGAAAACCTTCCACTGATTGTAAAAGAAACATAAGTATTTTAGAGATTGGAAAAGGTTACTGTTTAATTTTCTAACAATAACTTACAGAAGCCACGCCAGAAAAAAACTGATCAGTATCAGGTAATAATGTGAAAAGTTTCTTGGTATAATGATGCTTTTTTAAAGCACTTTAACAGGATATTTTCATGTGATTACTACATACAAACCATCATGTTAGAATGTAATCACTTATCTCGTTTGAAAAATGAAATAAAATAAAATGAAATGTTTCATGCTACAATAAGATGATAAAAAGTATCTTGTTTGAACAAGAAAAGCTTATTGTTATAACGTGATAAGTTTCTATGATGTAATAACATTAAAATATATTGTATATTATATATTATAATATATTATAACTAAAATCTGAAAGACATCTTGTTATAAAATGTTTTTCATGTTCTCACTGATCAAAAAAAATTCTATACGATACAGTTCTGTTATATGTGTTGTGAATGGTCTTTAAAATTTTTTGTGGGTCCTTGAAAAGTCTTGGAAAAGTTTGGAAATTTTGTCAATGAAAATGTGTGGGAACTCTGTTTCTCAGTCATTGTGGAGGTGGGCGCACAGGCACAAGCCTCATTTCCACACCCGCAGTTTGTCATAAATGGACGTAGAAACACCATAAACATGCGCTTGCATGTTAACATGTGTGCCCCTCCACACTGATTAGAACTGTGAGGTCAGTGAGAAAAACAGTGAAGAGAATGCAATTTCACTGACTGCGTCACATCGGCGAGGTTCTCCGACTGTGCCAGAGTAACTGTGATCACACACGGCTGTGGATATTTGTAGCATCCCTACCTCTAATTCATCACTTTTCTGCAAATCATTGACACAGTGAAATCTCGATCATCATAATTATTGAAATTATGATTCAGTCATAGCGCTGATGTGGAGACTTTACAAAATACTCCACAGTATAAAATCAAGCAATCACTAACAAGGAGATGAATGTAAATAAAAATAATGCTGAGCTGTTATCACTCATAATTTCAGATTAACTTTACAAATGTGTCTTTGACGTTGTACAGAACGCTGCGTAAACTGAAAAACAATAAATAAATCAGTGAAGTTAAAGTGAAGTTGAACTTAAAATATCTCTCAACTTAGATTAATCTCCTTCTTTTATAACCTGAAGCCATCTCAGCTACAACTGTGTGTACACCTGGACTGAAAAATGCGTGATGTGCGCACATTCTCAGCGTGCATTCCTCCTTTATAAAAACCAGTTTATGTGTGGAAAAAGGCGTACGCGTGGTTTTTGTGCACATACATTGTTTATGAATCTGGCCTGTGGAATGAAGATGATGTCATAAATTAATGGAGGAATTTGTCGCATTTTCTGCTCCAAGAAATGCATTTTCCCATGTTTGTGTTTTCTCCAGCTGTTGACTCTCAGTACTCTGCCCGCATAGAAATAAATATATATGTATGTATACAGTGCTTTTGTCATATCACAATATACAGCTAGACCCATTTCAGGCCCTGCATGATGCTGCAGCAGGGATGACACCCATCGGTGCATAGTAAAAGTGCTTCATTATGTCTGTTGTGAAACGTCTTCTAAGGTGTGCCGGCGGCTTCGCTGGTGACCCCTGCTGATGTCATCAAGACCAGGCTCCAGGTGGCTGCCCGAGCAGGCCAGACGACATACAGCGGAGTCATTGACTGCTTCAGGAAGATCCTGAGGGAGGAAGGTTTCAGGGCGTTTTGGAAGGGCGCAGGAGGTAAATGCACACACACCACAGTCCTATGAGAGGCTTCATGGCTGGGAAATGAGGCTCGCTGCGGTGGCTGTAATTGTCTGGAAGGCACCGCAAGAATATTAAATCTCATGTTGTAATTTCCAAATTGTCTTCCATTAGCTCGCGTCTTCAGATCTTCACCACAGTTTGGTGTGACCCTGGTGACCTATGAACTGTTGCAGAGATGGTTGTACGTCGACTTCGGAGGACAGTAAGTACTTTGAAGGAGCAGTGTGTGAGATTAGTGTTATCTGGCAGTGAGGAATGCAGATTGCAACCATCTGAAATTTCTCCCAGTTGGAATTTATTCAGGGGTTTTTTACTGGGAGCTGAATTATCTGCAGACGTCTCATTCTCTCCAGAACAAACAGACCAGCTGATTTAAACCTGTTTCTAAAAATTGTGTACACTGTTTTTTAGCTCAAGGAAAGTTTTTCTGAACTACTGAAAATAATATTCTACAGAAACATAAAATAAAATCTCTATATATTTATATACACACATATACATATACACATACACACATAACTTCCTACGTGTATATAGACACACGTACGCATTTGCGCAAGGACCTTGTTTATTATTCCAGGGTCCTGTAAACAGTTTTACAGATGTCTCTTTTATAATGGTGGTCTATGAGGAAAATGCTTTTTGGTTGCAGGGAATTTTTTTGCTGCAATACCGCAAATGGCCATTAAGAAAAATTGTCTGCAAGGCTGAGCAGCTTTTCTGGGGGCCTGGTGCTCACAGTATTTCTGAGCCAGATTTTCAGTTTTTTTTCTGTGAGCTGAATTAGGTGATTTTAACCAGTAGAAACACTTAATAAAGCAATTTCATGCTACAAAGTGTTTCTTGGACACTATTCAGCTAATCACAGACAGGCCGTTTGCCCAGCATCTACTAATGTGTACTCACCTTTTTGCTCAGATAACTTAAGATCCAGACATTCAGGAGTTTTTTACCAGAGTGCTAAAGACACCGAACAAAGCAGTTTGGCATTACATATCAGTGTATTTCTGTTGCTTTCTGGCATATCGCAGATGGACCACTGGCCCACGTAACAAAAAAAACAAACCAAACCAGTGTTCTTTTGTATGCTCTTGCCCATGCAGTGCTACTGACTATGGTGACCAACATGAAAACACTAGTGTCCCTATCTAGAGCCAGTGTTTGTTTTTTCCGTCCTGGGCTACTGTAGAAACATGGCAATGCAACATGGCGATCTCTGTGGACCCACTCCCGATGTAGATACAGTATGGTGCACTGTTAGGTATTGAAACATGCAGATTCGTATTTTTAGATGATTATACACTAAAGAAAATATACTTCTTGTATTTAGTGTCTCCCAAAATATCCTCCTAAATCTTACACTCTGGAGCTTTAACTCCACTTGCTCAACTTCTAGTCAGGGTCAAGAAATACGTCTTACCCTAATCTCACGCTCTCCTCAGTCGTCCTGCCGGCTCTGAGCCCACTCCCAAACCCGCGATCAAGGACCTTCCCTCTGTGACTGCAGACCACGTCGGCGGCTACCACCTGGCTGCTGCAACCTTTGCCGGCGTGGAGAGAAAGTTTGGTCTGCACCTGCCCAAGTTCAAACCTTCTGCGGAGGTGACAATCAAACCAGCTGTGCCCAAAGCGGAGCCGCAGGCTTCATAAATCGTCACAGTTTCCTCAAAAATAGTTTTATTGAGCCACGTTTCAATCTAAATGCATTTGAGCGATTGTCTTACTTTGAATGCTGCATGAGTATGGCTTTAATGCGTTTTCTTTGCATAGCTTGCACAACGTTACTGTACATATTGTACTTCTGCACAGAGGGACATTATGGCATGATGAAGGATTGTAAACTGCGTTTTTTTTTTCTGGCGTGCAATAGCTTTGGTGTGCATGTGTCAGTTACACTTCAGAGACACGAGGATGTACAGATGTTTCCAAAAGTGTTTATTTTGAAATCAAGAACAGGGGACTCGGGAAATAATTTAAATGTATTTATTGTATTTTATTGAAATAAATCATTTAAACTGTTTGATTCTACCGTGTGAAAAGTACATTCTCAGGTTTGAGATTCTTCAGGAAGCAAACGATGTCTGTTCAGATCCCATCAACAGCAGTTACAGCATACATGATCATCTTCTTAGGTATTGAGGATATTCCTATCTCCAGTCTAACCAGCTACACTGATTATGTGAAAACCGGTGCAGAATAGAACAATATAGAAAGTAGAAAGACATCTGGATTTTGGACATTTCAGTATTTTACAAAGACGTGAATATTTATCAAGTCTGAAAGGAGCTGAGATGACAACATGTTTCTACAGTTATAAGAAGTTTACATTCCCGAGTGTTTAAAGATGTGATTGTTTCACTACAACTTTGATGAAGGTGGAGCTCGGCGATGAGTGTTTGGACTGAAAAACTCAAAATTAAGGCTTATGTTAACATGCGCTAAATGACGACAGGTACAATCAAAGATTAAAACTAAAAGTTTAAGGCATCTGGTTGAAGAAAGGACGACTCGTTTGTGTTTTGTGAATATGGCTTTGTGTTAGTGTCTGAGGTCGATAGCCCTGTCGCTTGTGTTACTCCGAGGAAGACTGCTGACGGTCCAGCTAACTGAGAAAGGCAGAGTTGTCCAAATTAGAAAGTGTTAGAAAACAAAAGATGTCCGTATGTCTCTCTGATCGAAATCCTCTGCTGATGTTGTCATTGCATCTTTTCCTTCCATCAAAAACTTTTATAACAAGCGCGCCACTGGTCCCTTTAACATTGCGTCTGTGG
Source organism: Plectropomus leopardus (assembly GCF_008729295.1). Lineage (NCBI taxonomy): Eukaryota > Metazoa > Chordata > Actinopteri > Perciformes > Serranidae > Plectropomus > Plectropomus leopardus. The sequence continues at coordinate 18,026,905 of NC_056472.1, read as the reverse complement.
CGAGTAGATCAGGCAGCCAGGCGCTGAGCTGCCAGCTCCTCTGCATCATCTCTGTTCTCGTTGATCTCTGCCAGCGTGCGAACAAAGCGGGTCCACTCGTCATTTCGTGGAACTGCAGTTTGCTGTAGGGGAGGGACACAACAGAGGCATGACTAAAATCTTAAACACACACAGGCGTCTGCTGTGGCACAAGATCACAGGTGATGCTCTATATGCTTTAGATCTGCACTGAGTGCATTTTTGCCTATATTGAAAGTACATCGAGATAAGCAGGAAGGTGGGAAAGAGCGGGGGCATCACATGCAGCAAAGTACTGCAGGTCAGAATTGAACCCGGGCTGCTGCAGAGGCCTCAGCATCTGTGGGTGAGCTAGAGTTCATCCTGTGACATTTGAAATCAAACTTCTTCTTTTTTTTCTTTGTCTTTTCCTTCTGTCTGAACCCAATATATCTGCACAACTGCAGTTACTGTAGACTTATATTTCTAATTTTTAAGTTTTTATTTCCTTTTTAAAATTTGTTTTGTTTTCAATCAGCTCAGTTTTCATAAGTTTCCAGAGTGAATTTGCTCGTTTAAGTTTTGGTTTTTTTATATTAAGTTTTTTTTTTTTTTTACTAGTTTCAGTATTTTTTTTTATTAGTATCATTTGTCAGGTTCAAGAAATTCAGAGGTACTACAACACAAACACAACATTTTGTGTAGGCAGTTGTCTCAGTCATGTGGACATCCCAGTCTCAATAAACGTATGCACCAGTGCCTCCTCAGGCTTGTTGTGTTGACAAATTTCACAGAGTTTACAAAGATTAAAACTAAAGACATTTTCAATATATTTTTGTAGTATTTTAATTAGTCTTGTAAGCACACAATATTGTTTCAGTTTCCTTTCTCAAGTCTAGTTTTCATTTATTATATCTCACCTTTTCTTTCACTCTTAGATCACATTAGGTGTCTGCATTTACTCGGCACTCCATGAAGTAATCGCTGATGAGTCAAATTGAGGATTTTGTTCACTAATTATTTTTAGGCCAAAAACATCAAAAAATATGATAGACATTTAAAGCTTCATGCAAAAACCTTAATAGAAGCTTTGAATATAAATTAAACAACATTTGGTAGAACCCTAACATGCCTACTCATAGACACTGGCTCACTAACATACTCAAAATCATTAAAAAACATTTGAGTTAAATCCACAAGATGCTGTGCAATAAATCACTGATCCCGACAGGACAAATTACAGCAGCTGAGAGGCTGAATCATGTCTGCAACAACATGACTGAGTGATTATGACCAAAAAATAAAGAAAAGCTTGATGGTACAAAGCTGAGTCATGCTGCTCACCTCTCCAACATCGTACACAAGAACTCGTCCATCAGAGTCTCCCACAGCGATTTCTCTGCCAGAATGAGCCCATCTGACCCTGTTGAGAGCCGGGTTACCGTCCACTGTGACGCTGGCGGTAGGAACCTAAAACAACACCATTAAATAACCGTTAGAAGAGTGGAAATGTGCTCTCAAACCTCTCTGCTGCTTCCACTTGTGGAACTTTATATAGTGAAAAAACGTAGATGAGATGTGAGTGTGTCTGCTAGAAGAAAGCGTTTGTCTCTGATGTTGTAAAGGAAAATATGTGTGTGTGCTGTTGTTAGGAGTGTAATACCTCTGTGTCGTTGTTGAGGTTCCACAGGTCGAGGTGGCCGACTCCGTCCACACAAGCAAAAAGAGCAGGGTGAGTGGGAGACCACATAACATCATACACGTAATCCGAGTTGTCCTCAAATGAGTAGAGCGGCTTGTTGTTCTGCAGACATATTTGAGAAGAAAGAATAATTAAAATCAGTTAATCTTTTCAGAGTTTAAATTTTTTGCTGTATGGATGTAGCGATGTATCTGTTTATACACATACATCGTCATGTATCAAACAGATACGATCAGACATACTTAATGAATGTTATCATGTGTTCAGGTTATGACATTTTTAAAATCTCAATATTGATTAACCCCAGTGAAGCTGCCAGATTTTTTAGTCATGCTTTTTTAGCGTTGATGCTCAAGCATGGATGTATAAAGTGAACTGGATACAGCACTGGACTCAGGCCCTGTTGATTCCTAGGAAAGTTGCTCATTGGCTCATGAGGCCACATGAGCCTGATTGTTGAGGTATGAAATTACCAGGATATGTTGCATTGTGGAGCCCATTGATCAAGCGCACAAGGCTTAGAGTGGCTGAGCAGCTAATTTTTTTTTTCGGAAAAGCATAAGATTAAAAACAAAGCAGCAATAAAACAACAATAAAATAAAATGCAATCAACAAATGATTGTGTGATGAAATTGATTAAATCCCAAGTGGAATGAGTCCTTTTGCAGAGGTTGTGATGCTCACAAAATGTATTCACTGATTTTCAGACGTCTCTTTCACAATTTAAGTCTATAGGAATGAACTCTTTTTTTAATCTCGCGTGACGGACGCAGAGGTAATAATTCATGTTTAGTTACTATAAAAAACTGGCTTTAAAGTTAGGCGCTGCTCCGGGGGCCCTGAGCTAAAGGGATGACTGCATCTCTTTGGTCCGGAGTCAAATATGACAAATATCTGATGGATTGGCACAAAATTCACACTGGATGAATTGTTTTTATCTAGCTCCACCATCAGGTCAAAATGCATCAAATATTTTGCTTAATGATCAAATACCTGCAAAACTAATGGCACTCTTATCAGCTGTAGTTTGTGTTGAGTGCTGTCTGCATTTTCTAAGCTTAGATTTCCATGTTAGTATTGGCTGTGCTACATGGCAGGAGTGCCAGCATCAGCCACACAGAGCATGCAGTGGCTGTTATGCTTGCTAAAAGGGACAGAGGGAACAAATGAGTTACCTTTTGGCTAAATAGGGTCTAAAATGAACATAACAAGAAACATTACTACCCTGAACTATAGCACCAATAAAAAATAAACCAAAGCTGGTTTAAATGGAACCTTGTGGAGAAACTTTTTCCTACACCCAGTTGAGTCTTTTCAACCAAATAAAATAATCTTGCGGTTTTCTTAGACCTTTAAAATGCGTCCTAGATGTTGCTCATACCTTGGTGCTCCACAGTTTGACAGTCCAGTCGAAAGAGGAGGTAACAAACAGATGGGAGAAGTCCAGAGGCCCTGCAGCCGTGTGGCAATGGATCCCTGTGATGGGCCCGTGGTGACCCTCAAACATCTCACTAATGCCCGCTTTGCTGTGGAGCAAGAAGATGAAGCAGGGAGTGAGTGCAAACGTACTGACAGACATCAAGCACGATATACGTAAAAGCATACTTCACCCCTACAATGACCATTTGTGTCATCAATTACGCAACGTGTTACAATTGATTCATAAAGAAAACTTTGTTTTTATTACATGCCTCCATCGTAAACAAATCCAAAAACTGAGAACAATCTTTATGAATTGGAGTAAAAGGGGGACAATGTTTAACAACAGCAAGACTTTTTCAAAATTTACAAATTCACAAACTCTCCCACAACTTGTGCAGTGTAATTTAAGGGTCATTAATCCAGTTATATGTCCAGTACTTCTAAAACACATGCATTTTTACTTAAACCTTAATATTATATATATAAAACACCTACTTATATAACACCTACTTATAAACTTTGCAGATGTACCACTTTTCCATGTGCAAGACTGTTAATGCAGATGTTTTTATTAATAATACAGATTTATTGAAAATGCGAGTGTTGTTGTGAGGGTAAGCATTGAGCATACAACTGAACTCGTGCAGTATAATCCAATTCTCATTCATCCAGTTGTGTGTTCATTTCTTCCAAAGGAGAAAGCCTTTTCCAAAGGAGAACTGAACAATAAAGTGAAACTTATCTTTGCTCTCTTTAAAACAGGACTCCATTGACAAAAACAACCATCCAAGGTAATAAAGTGGTTCAATTAGATTACTTAATGTTGTATTTATCACTTCATAACTAAAAAAGAATGCTTTTTTTGTCTACAGGTTTTCGTTATGGAAGTAATATTGGTCCTTTCTCCAAATCGGATCAAGACCAGATGAAATAAAAGCATGACGGGAAGTGCTTTACCGTGCTCGGCTTCACCAAACAGAGCCTGGTATTATACCTGTTATGCTAGTGTGATGGGGTCCATGGTGTCTAAAACAAGTCTCAGATCAAGTAAACCTGCGTTCTTTAGCTAGTTGTTTTAGTCACCCGGTGTTTTTTTCTTTTTTTCTTGCAGATACGCCGCCATTAGTTCATGGGAAGTCAAGTCATCAAAATCTTTGCTGCCAAGGATGATGAGGTGAGAATGGAGACATTCACCATGTGGCTGGGAGCAGCTTTCCCGTGCATCAAACCGGTTATGAGGTGAGATCACAGACTCCCAAACATGCTGTTTAAAGGGAAAGTTTGGATATTTTGAAGTTGGGCTTGTCTCAGTACTTATCTGTAGTCAGTGGATTACCTTCAGTAGATGGTGGTCAGTCGATGTCAAAGTTAAGAATACTTTCACAGCTTCACCTTTAAACTGAAGCCGTTATTTATGCTCTTTTCAAAACCACCAGACTCCTTTGACAAAAACACCCATGTTACCTCGCTGAGCGCGGGAACTGCTGGTCTACTGCTGCCTTGATCGGTAGTTTGTATTATTTTGTGACTTTGGTGAATCTGAACTAACTCTTTACAACACTGAAGTATCGATTTGGCGTTAGACCAACAGTCTTCATGCTCAGCAACGAAAAATTAAACACTGTCACTGGAGTCTGGCTTTGCAGAGAGTGCAGAAATGTTTCACTTGTAGTTTTCTTTGTGCATTCAGTGTAACACGGGGGCGTAAATGATATACTTAGGGAGGTGAAATATTCCTTTGTATTTCCAAAATCAGCAGATGTTCAGTAACAACCTCCAGTTGTGATCATGTTTGAATACACATTTCTGTGCATTACAATAAGCGAACAAAGAAAGAAAATCCAAACAGTTAACACTCCTGTTTTTGTAAATAATTTGGGCATTACATTAAGCATGACAGAAAGCACAGATGGACCTCTGCTGGATGTGTTCACATTAATCATTTACTTTTATCGTGTGATTACCAGCAGGGTGGCAAAAGTGCCTGCGACGCCTCAACCACATGTTGCAGAGCTGTTACCCAACTGAGGCTCTGATAATTAACGTAGAGAGGTAAATACTCAGCATGAGTGATGCTTATGCATTATTAACTGCGATGAGAGTATCATACCATTGTAAATGAGGTGGAAAATTATTCCCCCAATTACAGAGGTGACTCTGCTGTGCAAAACCTCGCAGCTATCCCCTCTCTGTGGTCTGCGGGCATACTGCAGGACATGCACTCGGTGGCAGCTCTGATTTAAGCCACATTTCTTTGCGTCTTCACCGACCAGCAAGAGAGGAGCCCCGGTGTCTTAAATGAGAACATTGTGGGATGAACTGCAGTTTTAATTCTCCCCGGGAAGACCGACTGTAAACAAACTCTCTCACCCAGAGAAACATACTGAGGAGAAAAAAAAAAGGGACAGGGAAAAAATGATTTGTTTCCCCTGCATGTGTGCCCTGTTTATGTTGAGCGACCTTTACAAACACAACTGACAAGCGGAAAAGAAAAACAGGATGACTGGGCAGGAGTGAAACCTCAAACAGCAGGAGATCAAGTGTTGGATTTGCATTGCACTGGGAAGTGAGTGGGCTATATTTATTTGACACTCGGTCCAAGGTGGGCCTAACAAGCCTAACAAGCCGCCTCAGTTTCCTGGTGGTGTTCGGGAGGGACGCGGTTTGCTTATAAACGCACCTTCCATGACGACACGACATGTAGACGGAGCCGTCCTCGCTGCCCACCACGAAATTGTTGACATCTCCGAGAGGGAAAGACATGGAGGTGACAGCTACAGCTTTGGACTGCTTGAACACCAACTCCATGCTGTCCTGTTGGAGGCAAGGCAACATGGAACAACATCTTTAACAAGCTCCCTGCTCAGGCTTTATGTTAACATACTCTCTGCCAAGCACAACCTATAAAAATCACTTGACAGTTTATTAATGCGTAATCTAAATTCAACTAGCACTTTATAAAAAATGGAACTTTGACACTGAGGTCTTGGCAGCACAGATGAAATGACACAGCTTGCAAAGTTAATTTCCTTGAGAGTGAAAAATGACTTGTAGAAGAAAAAAAAAAAAAACAGTAAAGTTGAGGGAAATTCCAAACTGGAATGCTCAAATGAAGGAGTCCGGCCAAAACGTTTGACATTTAGTATGAAAGGGAGAGACAGGAAGTGTGAGGAATTTGAGACTGAAGAGACAGAAAATAAACAAACTGTAAAAACTAAGCTCAAAGCTTTAAAATGTGGTGTATTATTGACGTAGCAATTCGATTTTATGGTTAAATCTTTAACTCTGAGTCGTTTATGTAATCCAGAAATATATGCATGCACACACACACACACACACACACACACACACACACACACACACCACATTACCTGTGGCTGAGAGAGCATGTCCAGACTCCAGGAGCAGATCTTGCCATCAGTTGAGATGCTAATCAGATTGTGGGCGTTCTGGGTGCCAACCACATTCACACAGTACACTGGGTGCTTCAAAGAGAATGAGAGAGAAATGTTACTTGTCTGCTGTATTTTATGTATGAAGTCCATATCCAACAGTGTGATGAAAACAAAAAAAGATCCTATCACTCACGATCAGAAACTTTCTTTAAATAATGAGTTAGTATCTCCAAAAAAATGAGAAACTTTCTCAGAATACATAATAGTGTATGTAATGAATGTATTGTTTTCTTATTTGAGAAAGTAACTCAATATTTTTAGATATCAGTCATTATTCTGAAAAAAGTCATTGTATGGGAAAAGTCATTATTTTGAGGAAATTTCTCATTATTTTTAGACATTAACTTATTTCGAGATACTCAGTCATTATCTTAAGAAAGTGTTATAATTTGAGATACTAAGTCAATATTTTGACACAAGTCATTCAAAGAAAGTTTGTAATTATTTTCTGAGATACTGACTCATGTTGAGTAATATTCTCATTACACTGAAATAATAAGTCACCACTTTAAGAAAGTCTCTAATTAAAAAAAAGTT